>NW_020664436.1:17048126-17070108 GCF_002925995.2 Terrapene triunguis
GGTCCTTCGCTCCTGGAGGGAGTGAGGGACCTGCCGCCCCCAAATTGCCCCAGGTGCCGCCCCTCTCCCTTGGCCGCCCCAAGCACCTGCTTGTTAAGCTGGTGCCTGGTGCCGGCCCTGCCTCCAGGGAGAAGCCCAGGAAGGGACTGATCATTACCAAGAGCCCAGGAAGCAGCTGGGGAGAAGGCCTGAGGAAAGGCTCTGAGAGGAAGAAGTCCAGGGAGACAAGGAAGAAGTCTGATGGATGGATGGAGCAGACCTTGTGTGCTGGTGATAGGATTCTTGGGCTGGAATGGGAGGACCTGGGTTTCCTTATCAGCTACTGGGGGAGGTGGCACGACTCCCCCTGACATAAGGGGATAAGGATTACTTAGAGCCTGTAAGGACATCTAGGCCCATGTCAGGAGTCAGAAACCTAACACAAGATCTTGGCGTTATTATTCGTACTTTTTTGGTTGAACATTCTGTCACCCTAGGAGAGGAGAGACTTTAAAGCAACCTGGCTGGAGGGCTGAATCATAAGAGGAGGCAGACCACCAGAGGGCTAGAGCAACTGTCATGAGGGGATGCTAGAGAGGATAGAGCTGAAATGTCTTGCCCAACCATAAGGAGACATGGCAGTGGTAAGTCCACTCTTCTACAGGGGTCCTCAGAAAGAAGCCAGCTGCAGCTTGTGCACCAGGGAAAACTTCCTTCATCTGGACAGATCTTTTAAAGCCCCTTTACACCCCTCCAGCCTTCCACCCACTGCAATGGGGATGGAGTGAGGGTGAGGATACCACCCATTATGTCTTTTACTATCTCCCTTGCTTCACTGGGTCGCTCTGCCTACCGATTAGTCCTATTCTACTTTTTGTTTAAAAGCATATCAAAGTCATTCTATATACACTGTGATTTTGAAGCCAAGAAACTTAACAAAGAATAGTCGCTCAGGAGAGCCCTGCCCCTTTCCCACCTGGTAGTAAAATGATGTGTGGTTTATGTTGTGTAAACTTTATTTAAACAACGTTTATTGAGGCTGCAGAAGCACTGAGGGTTACTGCAATTGCCTTCCATTGGAGCGACTGCCTGGCAGGGGTACTGCTGCTTACCCCATTACAGCATCCACAGTATAAGAGCTGAGGGTAGCAGAACAGGAATGAATGGACCCTCTGGAGAATTGTTTATTTACTTCAAATGTTGTTCAGGTTTTGGCTTTGTGCATCTTTCTAAGAGGCAAATGCTTCACAGATGGAGAAAGCAGTTTTCAGTTGTGAAATCTCTAAACAGTTCAGGTAAAATTAAAAACAGAGCTATATGGGGACAGCCCAATATTTTTCCAGTTTCATTTTGATTGTGAAAATAGTGACACAGCTCTAGAATTAGTAGCATGAGAAATGCCCTGCCTTGGTTGCAATCCCTGGCTGTGGCATCATTGCAGGACTAAATAGAAAGGAAGGCTTCCATGTCCACATGTAGGTTCCAAATCTGCTCACATTTACACCAGAGTAGATCTGCAGTAAAGTGTTAGGTCAAGTCATAGACCAGTTTTATACTGGTGTAACCCCATTTGGGGGGAATCTCCATTTTGCAGGTTGGAAGAGACAAAATGTATTTCTTCACTGACCTACCTTATTTTATATTGAGTACACATAAGCGACACTAGTGAAATATTATTATTAGAAAGATCATCATGCTTTGTAATGAAGAATCTGGATCTCATAAGTCTCATAATGATGATTCCAATGGAAAAGTCTTATAGAACTGAAGACAGATTAAATCAATAGCGTTATTACTCTGAAAACCTATAGAATTTACTAGCTATTTGTATTGCATAGGTATTTTTAACTATCCTAGTGAGTTCTATTGCCGCAATGTAATTCTCTAGAGTCTTGTTCAAAAGCAATAGAAAGGTTGTCATTTTTATTATATCCTGTAAGATTTTTCCATAAAGGAAAACTATTACATATGCCCCAGAGTTTATGAATTAATGAAACAGACTTATACACAGACTTAGGTATTGCATTCTTTGTATTTTATTTTAAATGTACTGTATAAGAATACCTTTTCTATAAAAGGCAGCCTTTTTGGCATGTTTTAGGAAATTTTAGTAAATGCTTTAAAGATAACAGTACCGCCAGGTCATATGCAGCATAACATATACTCAGGAGGTTCTGAAATGTCAGAAACATGTTCTTCCTTTTATTAGAATTACACAAGGTTAGGTAATCAAAATGGCCAAGATTTTTAGAGGAATTATGGATCCTTTCAATTTTGGGTGCCTGTGATCTGGTGTGTTCCCACACTGGCACTGCAAGAGCTGAATTGGGCCAAGTGAGCCCAATCAGCTAATTAGGCTGCAAACAGGTAAGCTTTAGGTTGGAGGCAGCTAATTAGAGAGAAGCTCACCTGTGAGGGAAAGGAAAGACAGGAAATTGGAAGCAGAGAGGCTCCAGGGAAGGAATCTGCAGTTACTCTCTGGGAGAAGGAAGGAGCATTTGAGGGGCTACTGAGACAAGTTGACTAAAGTTACTCCCTGGAAGGAGGGAGTGAAGAGACTAGCAAACCCAGGGGCATGGGGAAGGCCAGGGGATATGAAAGAAGTTCAGGGAAATGCAGCAAGGTACAAGGAATGAACATTAGCTGCTGTGTTAGAGGCTTCCTGAATCAGAACCTGGAGTAGAGAGTGGGCCCAGGTTCCCCTACCAGCCACTGTGGGAGTGGCACTGTGAGGCAGTGAAGTGGAAGACCACCTGAGAGTATTGAAAACCAGGAACCTCCCCTTGATACATGCACCCATGGAAGGGGAAATCGCAATAGTGACCTGGCCTGAGGGGTGAGTCACAAAGAGGATGCTGGTGCAAGAGAGGGGCTGCAGAGGAGAAACTGATAGTGCGTTCCCACAAGAACGGGCATTGGCTTGACTGAGCTAATTCCCAGAACTGCCAGGAGGCAGCACCATCCAATGGTGAGTAGAGTAGCCCTGGTCACTGTGCCCAATTTGACAACAAAAAGGGGCCGGCTTTTCAAAAATGTGCTAATACCCACCCTCTGGAACCCAGGCCTCTCCCACCCACTGAACCCAGGTCTCTCAAAGGTGTCTTTCAAGTTGAGCACTTAAAAATGGAGGTACCCAAAATCACAAGTCACTTTTGAAAATTTTGGCCATGATTGTTTGCCTAAAATGGCAATGGGTCTCAAGGATATTTTTAGGCTCTCAGTCAAAAATGTAGATGTGATAAATAGTCAGACTGTTCAAGAGTCTATACAATGGCATTATGTGACTAATTAAGAACCTCTCAAAAATGGGCAGGATGTGGGGGGGGGAATCTACAAATCTCTGTATGCAAATGAAAGCATATACAAATATTTGCTTTTGCAACTGCATGCTTTTCTGCAGTCTGTCTCACACACACACAGCTAAGCAAAATAACACTACCAATGCAAAAACCATTCTTTTTTCCAAATATTAATGGGGACACTGAATAATTTCTGACAAGTAAACAAACGTTCAGAGTAACAAGCACTGAGGACCTGAACTAGTGGTGGATAAGAGGAAATTTATGACCATAGTGGTTCAGATCATCAGAATAATCAATTGAACAAAGTACTGAAAAAATGCCTGTAATGATTCATATTAGCTGCAGAGATCATAGACATGTCAAGCTGGAACAGGCCTCAGGAGATCATTGCACACCAGCCTCTGCGCTGCCCCTGCAGCCTCTGCGCCCCCCGTCTGCCCTGCCCCTGCGCCCCCCTGCCTCTGCAGCCTCTATGCCCCTGCCTGCCCTGTTCCTCCTCGCCCTGCAGCCTCTGCACACCCCCGCCTGCCCTGCTCCCCCGCTCCCCCGGCAGCCTCTGCCTGGAGGGGGCTTCGGAGGCTCAGCAGCGACCGGGGCGGCGCGGGTCCCTGCAGCCCTGGCACACACCGCACTCCCTGCCGCCGCCGAGCACGTTCTCCGGCCTGTCCCTGCTGGAACAGCTCCCGCGGTGCCGGGTTCCGAGCCGCGCGGGGCGATGGGGCTGCAGGAAGGGTCCCCCAGTGGCCGGGGGGTCCCCGCCCGCGAGGGAAGCCCGAGCTGCTGGCTGGGCCTGGCCTCCCCGTGGTCCTGCGGGCTCGGCTGGGGTGCGCGGTCCGCCTGGCCTGCGGGGGCAGCAGCGGCCCCTCCGCTGCCTTCTGCAGCTGCGCCCCCCCCTTCCCCCTCCCGAGCTCGCTACAATGTAGCCGGGGCGGCTGGGCTGCGCTGCGGACCCGGCGGATCGTGCTGGGGCCGGGCGGACCCTGGCTTATGCCTCCCTATTTCCCCAGACATGTCCGCTTTTTGAAAATTCCCCCCGGACGGGGATTTGAGCACCAAAAAGCCGGACATGTCCGGGGAAATCCGGACGTATGGTAACCCTATTTAAGCCCATTACTTCTTGTCCGACCTTCAGTGGACATGGAGAACAATTTATAACAGCCCTTAATATATTTAAAGATTACTAGTTTCCCTGCTCAGTCTTCCTTTCTCAAGACTAAACATGACCAGTTTTTTTAACTTTTCCTCATAGGTCAGGTTTTTCTAATACTTGTATCACTATTGCTGATCTCCTCTGGACTCTTGAGTTTAGCCACATCTTTGCGAAACCATAGCACCCAGAACTTGGCACAGTACTCCAGCTGAGGCATCACCAGTGCTGAGTGTAGCGGGACAATTACCTCCCCAACTTACATACAACATTTCTGTTAATACACTCCAGAATGATAGAAGCCTTTTTCACAACTGAATCACATTGTTGATTCATATTCAGTTTGTGATCCACTACAGACCCAAGGTCCTTTTCAGCAGTCTACTGCTAGCCAGTTATTCCCCAATTTGTTGTAGTTTATTTGATTTGTCCTTCCTAAGGCTAGCACTTGTCTTTAATGAATTTCTTCTTGTTGATTTCAGACCAATTGTCCAGTTTGTCAAGGTTCTTTTAATTCTAATTCTGTCATCCAAAGTGCTTGCAATCCTTCCCATGTTGGGGTGCTCTGCAATTTTTATAAGCATACTCTCCACTCCATTATCCAAGTCACCAATGAAAATATTGAATAGAATGTGTCCACTACTGACCACTGCAGGACCCCACTAGGTACACCCTCCCAGTTTGACCGTGAACTATTGATAAGTACTCTTTGAGTATGGTCTTTCAACCAGTTGTGCACCCATCTTATTGCAATTTTATCTAGACCACTTTTCCCTAGTTTGCTTGTGAGAATGAGACAGGATCCCAATAACTTCCTCACTTTGGGCATCTATGAGGAAGAACTTTTAGATGAACATTTGACAAAAAATATCTTGTTTGGATCACTGAAGTAAAATAGCAAAACTCTCTTTAACGCGAATGAGTGGAGCACCAGGTTTAGGGACCAAAACTATCTGTTACCAATCTTAGAAGATTTCTTTTGGGAGGGGAAGCATTCAGGAAATGTCTAGTTGCTTGTGCAACTGTTTGCAAGATGCACAAATCATCAACCAGTCTGTGACTCTTACCTCCTGTGACAATAAAGAATTTTCTTGCAGACATGCACAGATGTGCATCTGAGACACACATTAGTCAGCCAAAATTACTTGCTTGTAGTTTATTTTGAATATCTAGCCCTTAGTATATGACATCACCTCCTTAACTTGATCAAAAAAACATTTATGTTGAATTCTTCCCATTAAAAATAATAGGGCAATATTTTCTTGATGCCAATAATTACTGCTATCAAAGCAAAACACTGTCTGGGTTATTTGTCTTAATTTAACCCAAATAGTACACAAAGCACAGTGTACAAAAACAATATGTTCTTTCTTCTAAACCAGATCAGTCATAGCTGTATGGTTTGAACGGAAACAAGGAAATTAATGTTTTGTAAATATTATTTTGTTTCTAGTTGAAGTTTTATTGTTATCCTAGTTAGAGGTGGGGTCATAGGATGTCCCATTAGGATTATAATACATGCATTTCTATAGTTCCTTTCATCCAACAGTCTTAAAGGACCATCTTTTAGTGACCAGTTATTCAAAATATAGCACAATGATTACTGGTTAAGGTTTCTAGGCACCACTACAGTATAAATAATAATAAAAGCCCCTTTCAAACCTTAATTCTGTTTCTCAAATCCCAATGGAATTTAAACTTTCCTAAATTTCAGGGTGTTTAGATCTCTGGTTGTAATCCATTTTAGAGTGTGTGACTTCACTGTCCAATCATGCACCCAGAGAAGTCAGAGGCAAGACTCCCATTTATACAGGATTGAACCCTGGCTTCTGAGCCTAGATTTGGATGCAGATGGAGATTTGAATTTTACATGATTTCCACCTAAGTTGGAATTCTAAAGTGACACTCCAAATGCAAAGAAAATGAGGGCTGGGGTAACCGAGATTGCATAAATTCCCCATGAACTCAATTTTATACACCTCTGAATCCAGTGCATTCAGAAAATAAGATATGGTCAATATTTTGACTGATAACATTAGGACATGTTTACATTGATTTCTGCCTGCCCTTCTCTACAGTTATATTGCCCCAGAAAACTTTAGTGAAACCTAAAAGTGCATTCCCCTCAAAGCTTTCTGATATAACACTTTTCCTTACATTTATCTGATATACTTTAACTTCCATCTAAATTAACCTCATTCTCATTCTGCCTCCCTTATCACTCATATATACACTTCCTGTATGATGCTTCCTTACTAAGGGTAACATATTGTGTCAGTGGTGAAATAAATCTCAGCCAACTCACTGACTTTTTTTTTTTCACTGCACTAACTACAAATATGCCCAAACAATGCCAAGTACAAACACAAACTCTTGGCAGTAGCTCATGATTGTCTCTTGGGTGGGAGTTTCTGCATTTAACCGCTAGATGGAGTAGTGCCAAAACTGTCAATCTGATAACCTAATGGTGAGGAAAACTCATTCACTTTCTAGATAGTGTTTTGATTAAATAGATCAATTATGCTCAAAACTGAGCATGTCTGAACATGCTTCTAGCATTTGTCTGTGGGTACTTGTAAAATGTCATCCTGTATAGTATTGTTGTTACATGTTCGTTTCACATTGTCTTGATTTTTGGATACCTATTCTATGTACAATTAGCAGTTTAATTGTTTGCAATGGGTGGGCTTTTCAAAAGGGCTCAACATTAGCTTAACTCATACCTCCCATTGACTTCACTGGGAGTAATCGTTGACTTAAATGGGAGCGGACTTAGGCAAAGGGTGAATGTGTTTGACAAGTCCACTCCATGCATGTTTTGAAAAGTACAATACAATTTGAATTATTAAAAAAAAAAAATTATAGTTGTACTGTTTTTTTTCATTGCACCTAGAGCAAACATCAAATCATAGGCAAGACTAACTACTATTCTTGATCTATTTCTCTGATTTCCTTACCAATCTGCTTCTCAGTCTCTCTGCTGCTGGTCAAGGGACTCCTTAGAGGCTTTTGTTTGCAAATTAGCAGGGAAGTAAGAACAGCTCAGTTTCAGTATGACCATGCTTCTAAAAACTGTTATCTGCATATCTTAAACCTTGAGGATCCACAGTGTTCAAATTATTTCTGATCCTTAAGGACCTACATGATCATTAATTTCCTTCTAGTTGAGGTGGAATTCAAAGTATGCTATCTGCAGCCAATTAACGTTGCTCTTTAAGTGTCCATGAAGGTGAAATGATTTAGGACTAGAGCTGGTCAGAAAACTGAAATGTTTCCCATGAGCAATTTTGAATGAAAAATCTTTGTTCAAAATTTTTTGGGCTTGAAGAATTTTGGTTTTTCCACAGAAAGCTTTGAACCAATTCAAAAGAAAAATGTGAATTTTGAAAAGAAGACACTTTTTGGTTCATTTTGATTTCAAATGGCTTTCATTTTGGCAACAATGTAAAAAATACATGTTTTAAATCAGAACAAGATGAAAATGTTTTCTTGGAACTGCCATTGCAACATAAAAAGCCATTTAGTTTTGGATTTTTGAAACCTACAGCCAAAATGTCACTGTAAGCTGGTTTCACATTGTTTTGAATTTTTGGGTGATTTATATTGAAATGAAACAAGTTGTCATTTCATTTCAAAATGTCAATTTGAATGAAGAAAACAAACAACCCCCACTCCTCCTTGTTTTGGCATTCTCTTCAGGAAAATCCTTCATTGCAATTGATGTTTTTGACAACCTTATTTTTCAGCAGAAAAACTACTGTACAAAATATTTCAACCAATTCTATTTAGGACACGCCCTGCTGCGAAGCCTCTGCTGCTGAACGCTAAACACTGCCTGTTGTGCTAGGTATTGTAGGGCTTACATTGAAGTATATGATATAATTACTAATAATTCATTCAAACTGTTCTGTTCAGAAGTGTTTTAACAGACTTTACAGACTATTTAGATAAGAATCACTTCACCTACTAGTGAAATGAAGCATATCTTCACCACACAGCAATGTTATAGGCCAGGAATCAACGAATTATTTCTCTCACTAAAGCTGCAGGAGACAGACAGGCAAATGATAATTCTCTGAATAGGAATTTGGCCAGGACATGAGTGCTCACTGCCATACTCCTAAAAGTGTTACAGGATATTTAATGACCACAAGTGATCAGGAGTTGATTTCCATTTCTCCTCTAAAGAACACCGCCTCCATTTCTCCCTAGTACCATGCCGGGATATTACCTCAAATTCATATCAAAGGGAACATCACTTTCCGCTCCCACCTGGATTTTTCTTGGGAGGTCTCCCATGTATATCACTAACAAGTCTTGATCCTGCTGAACTCATAAAGTCAGGCACCATCATACTCTGAAGTGGTGCTATGGGAGAGTTAATGGGTGAGTGTCAGCGTTACAGGAAAACTTTCTTGCCCCAGAGCATTCAGGAACAGCAATATAAATTATGTAAAGGTTGCATCAAGCAAGTTAGCACATATAAATAAATATTTAATTTCAAGGAAAGCTTGATTTCCATACTGTTTCCCCATCCCTTTCCCTCCCCTGCACTATTTAGAAGACAGTTATCCAAGTACTTTTTGATTCATTGGGGAAATAGCAGTTAGGGTCTTGCTTATGCTCTCAATGTCCTTTTAGCTTGTACCATTACCAAAAGCAAAGGTGTTTAAAATAACAGTGCCTAGTGTATTCAGTCAGTTTGTGTGTCCCTATCTCAGGGCTCTGTGTAATTCTGCAGCTTTGGAGTATAATGTTGTTCATGGGGGTGTGGGGGGGCAAGGAAAACTGTCCCTGCTCTGCAGTACATCTGAAACCACCAGGCAAAGCAGAGCGAGCCAGCAAACTGCCTACTGGGATTCTATGTCTGAGGTCAGGCCAGAGGAAAGTGTGCCACTGCAATACATGTAAACAAAACATTTGTTCAGAACATGTTTGTGTCTGGAAGGAGAAGAGCTGATAGCACAGGCCAGACACAGCTCTGTCAATGCATCTCTCACTTGTGGCCTTGTAGCTAAAGCCTGCGAGGCAGCTATCCTCGTTCTGAGCAGAGAATGAGAATTATGACAAATGAGGCATGGATTTTGTGCTATAGAAGAGTGACTTTCATTTCCATTGTTGACTAATCACAAAATTGCACCTAAACAATGAGGAGTCCGGACTCCTCGTTGTTTTTGTGGATACAGACTAACACAGCTGCCCCTCTAAAATTGCACCTAGGTCTCCAAAGGCGAAATGTCTGTAAACCAAGTGCAGTTTTCCCAGTTACTGAGCCCTCCTTAGTTCAAGGCAATGAAACTCCGTTAGTGAGACTGTTACGGGAATACTTTGTCCAGCTCATACAGCTGAAGAAGCAGCTTGGCTCTTATTGAAGCCGAGCAAACGTTTCACAGCAAATGACTTACTTCAGGACCCATTTGCTTCTTACAGAATATCCATTAGCAGATTGGAAGCTCCTTGTAGTTATTCAGTATTTGGAATTATTCAATCACTTTTTCCTTCTATGTGAAGAATTCATGGGGAGTATTCAGATTTCTATATTTGATATTCTAGCTGCATTGTTTAGTTGATGAGCTACATGGTATTGTTTCTGCTCCCTGACTGGATGAATGAGCAAGCATGTCCAGTGCAAATACTTGCATGTTCAAATTAAAATGTGGTTCCCCTGGATGTTTGTTGAGTAAAACTTAATTGCTTGGACATTTGCTGGAAGTGAATACAAAAGGTACATAGATATGGCTAAAATTAATTAATTTTTAAGTCTTACAAATATTTTACAGCACTGACAATGAATATCAACACTCAAGTGTACCAAGGAACTGAAGTTGCACACTTCAGACATTTCCCCCCAACAGCCATCATATTCCTTAATGTGTCCATCTCTGCCCACCTGATGGCCAGATTGCTGCCTCTTCCTAGCTGCAACAGCAGATGATGATACTCCTCTATGCAGTTCTTCTCTGCAGGGAAAGGGTGTTGAAGGAGAGGGTCCTGCAGAAGAGAGACATTGATGAACCCAGAGGTGTACACAAGAAAAAATAGTTCTGGGGTTTCTGCCTTCCTACCTCCACAACACCTTAGCATTGTTTTATGGCTGTAACCCTATCTGTCTTCATTTACCCCTTCCTATTACCCCGTATGCACTGCATCAAGCGCAGAGGTAGATTATCTAACCCCCAATTTACTGTGGCAGAAAAAGGAGAGACAGCAGTGTCATCATTTTTAACTTATTGGAGGTGGTCAAATACTTTGAGGGCCATATAAGTACCTGGATAATAGGTCCCTGGCCAGGGATTATGCCTTTCTATTTATGCTTTAAAGTACCTAGCAAAATTCTGGGCACTGTAAAATTAATAAATAATCCCTCTCAGACAGTTTTGATTGTTTTGTTATACCTCAACTCGATAGATATGATCCCTTCAATGTCCATACATAATTTAACATTTATAAAAATAAATAGTATATTTCATGGATTATTGATATCATAATGGTTTTCTATGCTGCACTTATGCTGATGCATTATTACATTTATTGTAGCACATAAAAATAGCTTCCTCAATGCACCCTTCTCATTGATGTCCTACTACTTCAGCAGTAATTCCACCAGCTTGGTAAGAACCTCAGTCAAATAGTTAAGCCTTTGGTACATATCCCCTCCAACTAGTTATTCTCTGAGCTGGATGGAGACACTCTGGTTTCATTCCAAGTCGTACCTTTATTAAACAGCAAGCAAATAGCACATGGCTGAGTTGGTCCAGTCCCCGATAAAGATGGCTAACCAGTCCCACAAACTGACTGACTGGGGTTCTTGGAAATGCAATGTTTGATTAGAAGGAAGAGAGATCTGGCTTCTAGTGTCTGACTCTTTTCTCCTCACTAGTGAAAGACTTCTCCTCTCAAGGGAAGGGCAGTATTGTCCAAACGGAGTGAGACTACAGAATCCTGACTACTGAGGTGAGGGCAAACTTTCTTGCATTCTATCAGCTTGATCCTCAGAGATTTTTTTTTTCTTTTGAAAAAAACCTGAATCCCAGACTCAAGGTAAAGGAAGTCAGACACTACACTAAGCCTAAGTTGATCTAATTTACGTTGCTCAGGGGTGTGAAAAAGCCACTCCCCCCAGCCCTGCGTGATGCAAGTTTCGTGCTGACCACACTGGTGCTATGTCAGTGGGAGACCCTCTCCTGCCAACATAGCTTACATTTCTCACCAAGATGGAGTGATTTATGCCAACGGGCGAGCATTCGCCTGTTGGCATAGCACGTTTTCACCAGATGTGCTACAATGGTGCAGCTGCATCGATATAACACTGTAGTGTAGACTTGCTCTTTAAAAAGAGGGGGAAATGTGGTTGTCTTAACCAAAAGGCACATTTGAGTTTTTGTGTATACATGCCAGCCAGGAAATATGCTGAATAAACACATGTCAAACACACACAGGCAATGGTTGTAAAGGTCCAGTCCTAGCCAAGTCTTCTGATGTGCCCAATTCTGCATCGAGGCGGCTGCCTTCCACTATGGTCTTGGGACCCTTTGGTTTCCTTCTGCAGCTGAATTTTTAGCTTCCTAAATCCTTTCTGCACCTCAGCTCAGTTAGCAAGGTCCAGATAGGGTAGACCAAATAGGCTTTGGCCAATCAGGACGAAAAACTCCTGGTCTATGGTAATCAGATTGCTGGTCACTTGATCAATCCATTTTACCATTCCAGCCTCTGAGTGTTGGAGCTGGGTTTCCCAATCTAGCTGGGCACTCTGCAGTTGTTGCTCTAACAAGGCTCTCATCACAGCCTGCAAGTCATCTCTGAGCCTTTTCTGGGAAACTTCCAGCTTTTGTTTTAGACCTTGTTTGAAGTTTTGTTTAAATTCCTTTTTTGAAGTATCCAGCTCCTGCTTTAGATCTCCCTTTGATTTCTGCAAGTATGGCCATCATTTACTCCATCTTGGGTCAACAGGAATACCAGCTCATAATTTCTCTCCTTGGAAACAGGATCTCACCATTGACATGAATGGCTAGCCAATGTTTGGGGCCCTGGGTATGTTCCATTTGGAAGCAGAAATTGATGATGGAGTCTGGTATTTTCCTTGATTTACCTTTGTGCATTTCTTGTAAATAACAAAAGTCCTAAGTCTCCAGGTGCAGAAGGAACCGAAAACCAAAGGAGAAGTTTCTTAATTTATACTCCAAAGTTTCTTTCAGCCAGAATCCCTGACCTGGTACCTCTCTCTAGGCTTTCCCAGGGCCATCCAGGTTTATAGGCTGTTGCTTGGCCTTCTTGCTCTTTTCCGTGTCCTTTTTTTTTTTTTTTTTTTTTTTTAAGTTTCTTGTCTGCCTCTTTCCCAGCTTGATTTTTTTTTCCACACTCAGATACACCCACACCCACCCACCCACCTGGTCAGAACAATACCCAGTGGAGCCCTCTGCCCCCATGGTACTAATTTGGGGGTAGATGCTATAACGCTTTGTTTTTTGACATGGCCCCTTAACTGTCTCTTACAAGTATCTTAAGTGAAGTGTGTATTCACACCTCACTTTCAATGTAGCCTTAACACAACCCCTAATAAGGTTCAACCCAGCTCATAGCCATACTATTAAAAAGCATATATACCCTAATAAATGACTAAAGTGCTAGGAGCTTTATGAGAGTGAATATGACAGGAGTACACACAATAACGAATGGTATGGTTACAGTAGATGGGGAATTTCTGTTCACCCTGTCTTATCACACAAGAAAAAGGACAATCAGTTAAAATGAATTATGTGCCTGGTGTGATGAGTGTTGTAATATACAAGCTTCTGTGCTGTATCCCTGCGCACCTAGGTTCAGTAGGAGCCTACTCTCTCCTGTGTTGTCTCTATTCAGCAGCCTCAGTTGTCTTTTATTACCATAAGCATGTTTGAAATGCAGAAAAAGGGCACTGTCCACATGCATGAAGCCAACACTGTCAGAAAATATTTCCCAAAACATTCAATTCCATTATCAAAATGGGGTAATGCCAGCTTTAATTAAACTAGCCAGTTGAATTGCACTATTTGTGACATTAATACACTTCCCTTTCTTTTGTTTGCTGTGCATATTAAATTGCTACCATGTGTCTGCCATATTTAACAAATCTCTCACAGGACTCTTGTCACTTTAAATTACCATGCAGTTAGGAGAAACACTATACTTTTTATGTTTTTTGATTGTTTGTTTTGAGTATCCTTCCTCATTGTCTCCCTTTCCCCTTCCTACACAACACAACCTTCTTCAATGTCCCGGTGGCTTTCCCTGCAGTGGCTGACAAGCATATGAGTCAAAGAAACATGCTCTCAGTCACAGACAACTGTAGTGGTTCCTAATGGCAGCCAGGGAAGGTGCAGGATAAAAGCGTAGATAGATAGACAGCAGCTAGACAAGGTCTTTTATGAGGTGGTATTTTAGGACGTGGTTCAGGGATGTAGCAGGTGGACTGTGGTCTTCTCATATCATTTCTTCATGCCCCATGGAAGGACTGGGGATGTCTTCAAACCAGGATCTGCTGCCGCAGCTTGGGTGGTTTTCTAGTGGCCAGTCCCTTTATATATTATCTCCTGAAGTCTCTCTTCCTTTGGGATGAGCTGGAGTGTAGCAGCATATCTTCCCTTTTAGGTCTTCTTGGGAAGACTTTCAAAAATCTGGTGTTTAAACCACTGATGATTTCAATCACCTCTGAGAGAAACAGGAAGCCAGGATTGGGATAAGAGGAAAGTTCCTCTGATGGATCAGTAGCTGGTTAAAAGATAGGAATAAATGGCCAGTTTTCACAGTGGTGAAAAGTAAATAACAGGGTCCCCCCCAGGATATGTACTGGGACTTCAATGTATTCATAAATAATTTAGAAAAGGGGATGAACAGTCAGGTGGCAAAATTTGCTATGAAGCTATGCAGGACCTTCCACTGCAAGTCACCAGAGCACTTTGGAAGAGGAGGTTTGTACAACATCCTCCAAGCCGGGGACACAGAGTCACCCAGAGATAGAGGGAATCCTCCAGGCTCTACTAGGGAGATGAGAGGGTGGCGTAATGCTGCACCTTAACACACATGCCATAGAGCTACTTCTTGGTCATAGCTGAAAAAGTAACATTCACCAAACCCTTCCAGGACAACAATTGGCCTGGTTGTACAAGCAGCTCCTGCACAAAAGGGGAGTCAGCTAGTGCGGGAAACACACAATTCTGTTCCGGAAGAACAATCCCTGCAACAACTCTCTGCAACTACAGATCTTCCCACAGCCATAAACTGGAAAATGCCTGATCCAGTCATGCACTTCACAGAAAGTGCCAGGAATTAAAAATACTGTTGTAGACTGGAAGCAAAACTAGACTTGGTAATCGACCAGGTGCCAACAAAAATAGGTGGGAGTCAATGCTCATCCCTCCAGGACTAGGAAGGGGAGAGAAGACAGGGGACATCCTGGCCAGCAGGGAGTCAGAATATAGCAACTGCCAACAGACGAGTGGCAAAAGGGGGCCACCTTGCTGAATAAATAAGTGAGCCTTGGCCCTCTTCATCTAATGGCAGAAACAGAAAAAGCACGGTTCAACCAGCGGTAACTATTGAAAAACAAAATCAAAACCCTGGTTAATATGTGTCTGAATCTAGTCCATAAGGCCCGGAGGAGGGTTCAGAAATAGTAGCTGATGCCACAACATTGAGGCCACAAGGTTATTGGCAATCAAAACCCATCCCCAAAAAGAGAGTCCAGGAAGGAGCCAGTGCCATTTCTACAGCAGCCTTGCATCTTTTCCTCAGCCCCCTCCCAGTTCCTTAATGTATATTGTTCAGATCCGAAAGAGACCTTCCAACACCTTAATCCCAGTGGTGCCCCATTAAATTGTTGGGGCAACAAAGGGGGACCACTACACTGCCGAGAGCTCAGTAAGATCAAATTGCTCTTAGCTCAGCTTATGGAGGCAGTTAAACAAGTGCAAAGTACCTGCATCCCACTATCAGATGTGATAAAAACTGAGATATCAGCATAGGCCAACAGATGTGGGAAAGCATCCAGCCCCCCGGCACAGAAAGGCCAGTCAGAAGGCTTCTAAGGAGATGCAGGAATGGCTCCAACCTAAGAGCATACACCATCCAAGAAGAGGACACCTCTGATGAATGCCCTTGCAAACTGGGAAGCAGCAGCTAACATCCCCATTAATCTTTGGGACATTACAAATGTTATGGCATGATAAAAAATATATGAAGAGAACACTGGCCCAATCCCAAAAGCTTCTATCATTTTAAAAACATGACAATGGTTAACACTATCAAAACCTTTCTCCTGGTCCATTGAAACAAGCCCCACATATGGATTGCAAAGTTTGTTAACCATAAAAACATCATGAATTTAAAAAAAAATCAAAAATGCTGTGGTAAGAATACAATATGTTTGATCAGGGTGTATTGCAGAGTCCAGACAGTCCTTCAGCCTTTTGGCTAAGACCCTAGATAAAAATTTTAGAATCAGAGCAGAGAAGGGAAATAGGTATCCAGCTCTGTAAGTCACAGAGATCCCCTTTTGTGTGCAGCAGGGTGATCGCAGCCCTGTGGCAACTGAGGGGCAGCTCTTTCTCCTGAGAACACTCCAGCACCACTAGCAAAAAGTCAGGACTGTTAAGATGCCAAAAATGCTTGTAAAATTCAGATTCTTACTCCTGGGGGAATTCTGAACCAAAAAATTAAAAATTCTGCAAAATTCTGCATATTTTGTCAAAATAACAAAATATCATCACACGACTTTCAATTATTTTTGGTCATTTATTTTAAAATACCTGTCAGCAAGTATGTCTGTAACAATACAGACAACAAAAAAGATTCAGAAAATGTTTTTGCCAAATAGATTCCTTATTTGGCATATTAATACAGAAGTCTGAGTAATAATGCATTTAAACTACAATACACAACCATATTTTCTGCAACTTCCAGAAGCAGTGCAAAGGCGGTGGGGAGTCAGTGGTAATGGAGGAGCTGAGGAAGAGGGAAATAATTGTTGGGAAGGAGCCTGGGTGTGAACTTGGAGGGTTCCTGGGTATAGGTGGGAAAAGTATGGAACAGGTTTTTCGGGGGGAGCAGGGAGGGACTGTTAGGGAGCTTTCCCCATGCAGACCCTGGCTGACCCCCTAGGCCCTCCCATTCAGTCAGGCACATGTGTCCCTCCACCTCCACTCAGACACCCACTCCCCCCATGCCCATGTGGCCCTACACCCCTGCCCCCTATCCCCATGTGTCTCTGTGTCCCCACTCAGCCACCCCCAGTCCCTATGTTGTCCTGCACCCCCTTCCCCTATCCTCGTGTATCTTTGTGCCCCCTCTCAGCCACCCCTCTGCCCATGTGGACCTGCACCTCCTTCCCCCCAGTGGCCCTGCACCTCCACTCACGTTGAGCCCCTTCCCTAGTCTGTCCTCCCCCACCAGCCCTTATGAGCCTCTGTCTGACCCCCCCATAGCCCCTCTTTCCTGATCCGGCACTGTGAAGAAAGCAGGCTCTTTCTCTTCCCTGAGGCTACGTCTTCACTACGGGGGGGGGGTCGATTTAAGATACGCAAATTCAGCTATGCGAATAGCGTAGCTGAATTCGATGTATCCGAGCCGACTTACCCTGCTGTGAGGATGGCGGCAAATCGACCTCCGTGGCTCCCGCGTCGACGGAGCTTACTCCTACCTGCGCTGGTGGAGTACAAGCGTCGATTTGGGGATTGATTGTCGCGTCCCGACGAGACGCGATAATTCGATCCCCGAGAGATCGATTTCTACCCGACAATTTAGGTGGGTAGTGAAGACGTAGCCTAATTGGGAGCGGCTGCTGCATTCTATTGCCCCAGCACCCTCTGGTGGGCAAAAGGCAGAACTGCAGCAACTCTTCAACAGAAGCTTTTTCTACACAAAAAAATAAAAATATGCGTGGCTCATTAATTGTGTGTGCATGCAGTGGCACAGAATTTCTCCAGGAGCATCAGATGGCAGCCTCCTGATACCTGGGCCTTGCCTGTAAAGAGCTGCTGGACTGCAACTGAGAGCTTCTGCAGTGACAACAGGGCATCCAGGCACCGCTGTTCCTCACCAGTCAGATGGGATAACCCCTAGTGCAGCGCCTCCACTGCCAGCATGTCACAAGCTTCAGGCGAATACAGAGTACTGTAAAAAGAAACAGCTGTTTTCCAGATCTCAGCAGGATCAGCCATCCGATGATCATGCATAAATGTTGATAAATGTACTTTGAAAAACATAATCCCAATTATACATATAAAATGATGGGGTCTAAATTAGCTGTTACCGCTCAAGAAAGAGATCGTGGAGTCATTGTGGATAGTTCTCTGAAAACGTCCGCTCAGTGTGCAGCAGCAGTCAAAAAAGAGAACAGAATGTTGGAAATCATTAGGAAAGGGATAGAAAATAAGACAGAAAATATCATATTGCCTCTATATAAATCCATGGTATGCCCGCATCTTGAATACTGCCTGCAGATGTGGTCACCCCATTTCAAAAGGGAATTGGAAAAGGTTCTGAAAAGAGCAAGAAAAATTATTAGGGTTATGGAACAGCTTCTATGTGAGGAGTGTTTAATAAGACTAGGACTTTTCAGCTTGGAAAAGAGAAGACTAAGGGAGGATATGATAGAGGTCTATAAAATCATGACTGGTGTTGAGAAAGTGAATAAGGAATTGTTATTTACTCCTTCTCATAACACAAGAACTAGAGGTCACCAAATGAAATCAATAGGCAGCAGGTTTAAAACAAACAAAAGGAAGTATTTCTTCACATGATGCGCAGTCAACCTGTGGAACTCTTTGCCAGAGGATGTTGTGAAGGCCAAGACTATAACAGGGTTCAAAAAGAGCTAGATAAATTCATGGAGGATAGATCCACCAATGGTTATTAATCATGATGGACGGGGATGCAAAACCATGCTCTGAAGTGTCCCTAGCCTCTGTTTGCCAGAAGCTGGGAATGGGCGACAGGGGAAGGATCACTTGATGATTACCTGTTCAGTTCATTCCCTCTGAAGCACCTGGCCTTGGCCCCTGTCAGAAGACAGGATACTGGGCTAGATGGATCATTGGTCTGAACCAGTATGGCCGTTCTTATCTGGCAGCCGTAGGCAAAAAAAGCTGTCCTCTGTCTGTAGACTTTTTTCTCCAACTCAAAAAAGAACCTTGTGGGAGTGTTAATTTCATGCAGCTGAGTAAAATGGGCCTGAATCAGGGCTCCTTGCACATTCTCTTCCAAGAAGCATCACAGGAGCCGGCACTTCTCATTTAAGGTTTGGTGAATCTGCACTGGGTTTCCCACATCAAAGCTGCCAGGAAGGCCCAAGTGGTCTCAATTCAGGGCACTCATAGTCTGATACAAGGATTGCGTGGCAGCCTGGGTATGCTGGTGGCAGAACAGTTGGATATGGACCTTTCTGACATCTCAACAGTGTCTCAGGAACTCAAACAGGGGCTTGTGCTGCTGCCAGCGCTCCCCAAACACAGCAAACATCTGGATGAAATTCAAGTCCTGTAATAATTTGGTATTAAAGTGCCAGTGGGAAGCATGGGCGGGAAGACAGAGAGACACACTGACAGATACATAATAATGACCAGACAAGTGAGTGGAGCCATAGAAGACCAAACAAACATATTCACACTGGCCTTCATGGTATAAAAGTGATCCAGTCTAGCTCCTGAGACTTGGTTGGGAGTAGCCTTCAGTCAAGAGTACTGCCCAGCAGTGGGGTGAGACAACATCCGAACATCTACTAGCACAAAAGTCTTCAGGAGACAATACAGTTCCCTGGCTGAATGAGGGTGTCTCTCCTCTTGGTTCCTGTCTAAAATATAATATGCAGTGCAACTGAAATCCCCTGATAGGACAATAATAGTATCAGGCTCAAAGCCAAGCATAGCATGGGAAAGTGTCTGCAGAAAAGAGACACGATCTCACCCCAGATTAGAGGCATACACAGCACAAATATTAAATACAGTAGTGTCAATACATGTTTCCACTTGGAGGAGCAACCCTGCACAATTTCCTTCACAAAGAAGATCTGTGTCCCTGCATCCTAGGAAAAGAGAACAGTTACCTCAGCAGTACACTAGAGCCATGATTCAAGAAAGATTCCCCGCCCCATTCCTTCAGTCAATTCCCCTGATTATCAACGTCTGAATGTGTCTCTTGCATAAGGACAACATGAGCCTGTGTTTGTCTGAAAAATTCAAAGAGTTGTGCCCTTTTATGACCATCCTGGCATCCATTAATGTTTAGAGAGGCAAAGTTGAGCAGCACCATAGAGACTAAAAGGACAGTGCCACACAGCAGAGAAACCATAGAAAGTGGAGGTAGTTTGAACAAAGTGAAGTTGATATATCTTGAACAATCCCAGCACACTTCCTCATCTTGCTCAACAATTCTTTGAGATGGAAATGTTTCCTACAATCAACTGAGGTATGTCTCAAGACAAGGGCAGCTGAGTGTACACAGTGCTGTAAATTGAGGAAATACACCTTAATCTCTACTCCCTGCTTGCCTTTAGTGTGATCCAAAAAGTCACTGATCTCCTTCACCCTGTATCATAGAATATCAGGGTTGGAAGGGACCTCAGGAGGTCATCTAGTCCAACCCTCTGCTCAAAGCAGGACCAATTCCCAACTAAATCATCCCAGCCAGGGCTTTGTCAAGCCTGACCTTAAAAACCTCTAAGGAAGGAGATTCCACCACCTCCCTAGGTAACCCATTCCAGTGCTTCACCACCCTCCTAGTGAAAAAGTTTTTCCTAATAGCCAACCTAAACCTCCCCAACTGCAACTTGAGACCATTACTCCTTGTTCTGTCATCAGGTACCACTGAGAACAGTCTAGATCCATCCTCTTTGGAACCCCCTTTCAGGTAGTTGAAAACAGCTATCAAATCCCCCCTCATTCTTCTCTTCTGCAGACTAAACAATCCCAGTTCCCTCAGCCTCTCCTCATAAGTCATGTGCTCCAGCCCCCTAATCATTTTTGTTGCCCTCCGCTGGACTCTTTCCAATTTTTCAACATACTTCTTGTAGTGTGGGGCTCAAAACTGGACACAGTACTCCAGATGAGGCCTCACCAATGTCGAATAGAGGGGAACGATCACGTCCCTCGGTCTGCTGGCAATGCCCCTACTTATACAGCCCAGAATGCCGTTAGCCTTCTTAGCAACAAGGGCACACTGTTGACTCATATCCAGCTTCTCGTCCACTGTGACCCCTAGGTCCTTTTCTGCAGAACTGCTGCCTACCCATTCGGTCCCTAGTCTGTAACAGTGCAAGGGTGTACCCACCCTTCCTATCAAGCTGAGCGGCTGGAACATCAGGAGTCAGAGAGATCATTGCCATTCTCTTCATCTCCCTCAGACTCCACCAGCTCAGAAGAACATTGAGCCACCACTGTAACATTGAGCCACATTCTCATCATCCATGAAGGAGAGAGATTCCATGAGAGCAACTGGCAAATCTATTTTCCCAAAAAGGGTAGGCAGTGCTGCCCCAAGCTGGGACCCAGCATCATAACTACAGAATGCGGGATCTGGGGCTTGAAGACTCACCAGGCACAATACACGCCTCACGTTTGGGTTCTTGAAGCCTAACAGAATCATCCTAACAACAGAAACTACCTTCCCATAACAGGAGAGATCAGACACTAGTGTCTCATTGTGAAAGAAAGTGGGGGGGGCAACTGGAAAAAAAACTACTTTAGTAGCAGGAGCAACAAGGGGAAAACTTCAACAAAAGACTCCTGGACCCAGAGCCTCTCCTGTACCAAATGTTTCACAAACTGCTCCTGGGTCAGGAAAATCACTACAGATTTACTCAATTGAGAGACAGATTTTATATTAGCATAGTCAATAACCTTACTTACACTCAGCAACACATCCTCTGTGGTGCAGTAGACATCAGGCACACACCCTCATGCTTGCAGGTCATATCGCTAAGAAACCCTCTCCCCCATGCCCTTCAAGGAAAAGTGGGTGGGGAATGAGCAACCGCCCTAAAACAAAGAAACACCAAGTAACACCAAAACCAAACACAGACTAGTGCACACAGCACATACCAAACACAGCCTCACTCTCAGAAACTCCCACAATCCTGAGAGAAAGTGTGTAGTTGTAGGGCTAATACTGTTTTCTTTATTAGAATAAAGTTCCTTGTTCAGTGTTAGAAGAAAATTTCTCTCTCTGCGATTCTTTTCCATTGTCACATGACAGGGGGTGTGCCCTGTTTCAGCTACTAACAGATGCCACCATGGTTCAGGGCTGCTATTGATATCAACAGAAAAGTGCTGAAATGAGCAGAATGCAAACCCCACAGTTCTGAGTTCTGTTTCTAATTTGAACACATGGTGATGGGGTGGGCCCCATATCATGCTTAATTTTCTCTAAATTCATTCTGCAATTTCAACTGGATATAGTGTCCTTCTGCATGTCTTGTCCCAAACTAAAAAATATATATGGAGATATACCTATCTCATAGAACTGGAAGGGACCCTGAAAGGTCATTGAGTCCAGCCCCCTGCCTTCACTAGCAGGACCAAGTACT
>NW_020664436.1:17070508-17081960 GCF_002925995.2 Terrapene triunguis
ACGGCGAACCGCGGCCACAGGGAGCTGAGGGGCTCCATGCCTGCAGACACTCCAGGTAAACAAAACGTCAATGTATTAGATATTCAATTCAATGATTCCATAGAGTTTAAAATCATCAAATTTTGGTGTTGACCCGTTTATAAGCCGACCCCCGCCCTTTGATGCGTCACTTTTTTACCAAAAATATTGGGCTTATGAACGAGTATATATGATAAATAGCTGAAATCACGAAATTTATGATTTTTAAAATCTTATGTCCATGAAATTGACCGAAATAGACCATGAATTTGGTAGGGCCCTATATATAAAATCTCATCCCTAAACAACATAGTTATATTGTTGCAAAAACTGTGTGTAGACCAGGCCAAAGGAATAAATATCGTATCTTTTATCCTCATCAGACTAAAACCTGAGGCACCTGGCACTTCTCAATAATTGCTTTGCAAAGGAATAAAACTCATGTGACCACAAAATACTCAATTAGCCTTATGACTAGATATGCTGAATGAATAAACATGAATATGTGAGTAACATAAACGTTACTAACTGGTCAAATAGAACAGACAGCATCTTTCTGCTTTAAAAAGAAACAAGCCAGATAATGAAAAAATAAAAATTATTTACCAAGTCAAACTACTTTTAAATCTTTAAATTCCCCACATACCTTCAAGGATTACAAAAACCTGTGGAAGGTCATTATAGTTATAAAAGAAAAGATTAAATAAGCACTTAAGCAGACATAAATAAAACAGACAGGTTAAAAGCTATTAAAATGAACTTGGGCTGAGGGGAACCCAGTCAAAGTGCAAAGGAATCCAACAGCACATCAGTTGAATGGACAATGGGATATAACAGCACTAGGTACACAGAGGCATGTTGAGTCAGAGGTTATTTTACCATAAGGAGTGCTTAAGTCAGATCAGAGAGCAAAAGAGATTTACTAAACTAAGATTGCTGTAGGAGACTCAGAGCATTTTCTCACTGCCAGGCAAGACATAAGGAAAAAAATCTATGTAGCATCAATAAGCAAGATGAATGGGAACTGAGGGAGGGGGTGGTACAATGGATGTTATCAGAGCAGCCTGCCAGGCTGAACATTTTTGCTTCAACTAGTGCTCATCATTTTCTGGGGGAAAAAACAAAACCAAAACCCAAAAACAAAGTACCAACCATCCATTAAAGTGGAAAAAAAGTGGAAATGGTATCATTCATGCATGAGGATGATACGGTGAGCTTTGCTCAGTTTAAAGGTAGTTTGGAGAGAGTTGGACCACAGAGGCAAGCACAAGAGGATCTGAAAGAGAAGTTGTTGCATTTAAAATGGGACAGTTCAGCACACTCACTGTTGTGTAACTTGGGAAATAAAGAAGAGAAAGGAAGATAATTTGAAACAGTCACATGAAGGAGGAAATACAGCTGTTCTTAAAGTAACAAGGAAATGTAAGTGTGAGCTGGGGCATAGAGATGAGCAGTGGCCACTGACCAGATGTGCTGCTGGTGTAACTGTTCCAGGTGCTGTCAACCAGGCGGCTGGAAATGCATCTTTGGCTCTAGGCTCATAACTTGATTTCATCCATGGAGAGGAAGATAGGCAATAAATAAAATAGTTAACAATAAAGGACCTGATAAATTTCTGCATTATTCCTGTTTTACAGTGGTGCAACTCCATTGAGTTCAGCGATACTGACATAAAACCGGAGTGGCCAATGGTGAATAAAATCCCAGTGTAGTTTTTTTCTTAATATCTCTATTTGAAAATTTTCTCAGTACTTTTATTTCCTATATTTATTTTTCTGACTTTTGACAGAAAAAACCCAAAGTTCATTAAAAAAATTAGTACACCCAAAAGAGACAAATGCTATACATACTGAACAGTGAAAGAGGAAGAGTATCCAACAGTCTGATCAATAAAGAGTAACTGCTGAAACAAGTGCTACAGAGGGCACCATTTCAGACTCAGCATTTTCCCGCTATTAACATACAGGTGTATGCCAGGAACTCTATTTCCCTGCATTTCAGATGCCATGGTGTGCTAAATTTGGGTAAACGGTGACTTTTAATGACAACCAATGCATCTTACTTAATTCAACAGCCCCAGTCAAGTATGTGTCATAGCCTAAATTAAGGATGCATCTATTATCACGGATACATTCTGTTCTCCCTAATTTTCATAGGCAACTGTGCCAACATGTTTACAGGAAATGTTACAACATCTTCCTGCACCAAGAGAACCCAAAACAACCTATTTATCTGTGTTGACTATACTCTCGTTTAAAGAGAGAGTCATACTAAAGGCACAGGATTGTCTGTTTTCTCAGAAGATAGGACCCTGGCTGCGAAAGAAACCTACCCTACAAGCCACCTTGCCCCATCCTATGAAAGAAAAAGAGCGGCCCCAATATTCCAGCAGGAAGCAGGAGTCATTTCAGTTGCTCTGATGAAATAAATTCAGATTTAGGGAAGAAGTGCTTTGGCATCATGGTTTCTTTTTCTGTGTAAATGGCACAATTTGATGCAGATTACAAATGGCTTCCTTTCCTTCAGTAAACAAAAATTGGAATAATAGACCAAATTCTACAAGGAAACCAAAGCAAACACAGGCAACGAGGACTTTGTCCTGCTCAGTTGACGATTTCACCATTTTGTCCCCCAGGTAATTAGGCTCTGCAAGCTTTTAATTTTACTACTAATGGGTTTAAAAAAAAAAAGTCAAGAAAACCAATGTGTTTGAATGTCAAGCATTGCACACAATCACAACCTTCATGTACTCTTAACATTGCAGGTCCTTCAATAAAAGGAAGAAGATCTAAAGGGGCTGTTTTTGGGTGGGTTAGTACAGGGAGGATTTCCCTACAAGGGCTTGGATTGGAAGTCTGATTTTAAAAGAAATGGTAGAGCTGACCACACGGTTGTAAATCCACAGCCTGGAAGGAGGAAAGCAGAAATACAGCGAGCGACTGAAGTGTCTGTAGCTGCAATGTTTGTGGGTTAGATGAGAAACAAGCGCTGAGTGGAGAGGGGGGCGGGTGGAGGCAGGGGGTGGCTGGTGTGATTTGTTTGGTGATCAGAGCCAATAGAAAGCTTAGTCTTTGATGATATCCCCACGCAGTGCCTGAGAAGAGTCAGTGCTGAGCCTCCAGTGTTCCTTTCACATCTGCACTAAAGCTAGCCTGAGACCCTGCAAAGCAAGGCATGCGCTCCTCATTCGCAGCTCTTTTAAATTGAGGTCTTATGGGCATCTGCAGCAGCCTGGTTGAGTCAGAACTGAAAGCAGCAGCAGCAGTGGGAGACTACACTTAATCACTCCATTGGATATATAATAACCTCCAGGACGCAGGGAACTGAAGAAAACCCTTCAGCTGGTTGCAGGTATGGAGATCATCATAGCTTATCTGAAGCAGAAGAATTTGATGTTAGTTACTGCACATTTATAAGACATTGCTATTTATTTTGCAGGGATTCATTTCCCCCCCCCCCCTAAAGTTCTGTCATTTTCTACTCCTGTTTAGAAAGGAGGAAAAAATACACCTCACCTCTCAACTCATCCTGCAGATTTTGAGGAAACAATACCTATTCCTATATTAAATTTGCACAGTGCGAGAAGAATCACAATACTCAGTGGAAAGAACAAATTGTAGCTTTTCCCCATTTTAAAGTGATTCTGTGTGTGCAATAGTTATATCCTTGTGAAAACTTAACTGCCCAGCTTTAGCACATTCAATTTGAAATGATCTACAGTACAAAGCAAGTAGCAGTGGTATCATTTTCAAGTAATAGTTTAATATTTTCTCAATATTGTATATTGTGCTCATATGTCCTTCATGTGGCAAGTTCCCATGAGGCATGTAACTAAATTAATATGAGCAAGCTATCAGGTGTCTGTAGGTCTAGGTTTTATTTTGAACAGCATTCTTAGATAAGTTAACTGCATGACTTAAAAAAAAAAATCCTTTGGGTATAAGTATCATGAAAAAAATCCCTAACTGGAACCTGTGCCCCTTTGTACCTTTCTTTCTTTGCTTTCGGTTAATTATGGTTTGTGATTATGAAACCCCATGAGGGATCAGCTCCAAGAACAAATAGTATTATTTTTTTAATAGTCATGAGTTAGAAATAGATATGCAGTATTTCCCCCGCAAATGAGGATTATACTAATACAAACCCATGTATGTCTGTCTCGCAGTGAGATCCTGCTTGATTGTCTGATAAAGCAATGGAAATATTTGCATTTCCATAGGTCTGACAAAACTGGAGTCTCAGGTCTTAAAAAAAAATTGCAATGACATTTGGCTGAGCGACTCCTATTTTTAGTACAGGTTTGTAAAAGTGGTTATATAACTTTATTTCTGGTGGATTTTAGAGGACAAAATTAACAGCTCATAACAAGTTAAACCTTCTGCTCTCAAGAGCCCCCCCAAAAGCTGAAGTTAAAGTTCTGTTGAACACAGTTGGATGAACTTCAGTTTTAACAGTTTAACTGTACAAATAACAGTGGAAAGAGTAGTTTCTATAATGAAAACTTAGATTAGGAATCTAAACAATCCTGTTGAATAACAAGCAACAGGTGCAAGAACAAGCAGAATTCACTCACTGAGCCCTAATTAGCTCTCTGCATATCAAACCGCTTCAAGGCTACTGCATTCAAAGCCACTATGAAATCAACATCACTTCAGGCTCATTTGCTTCCCACCAATGCATATATGGGATATGTACTGTTTCTGCAGGGGATTTATTTTCTTCCTAATGTCTAAAGCCAAGTAGCAAGTACTGTCCAAAATATTTGCTAAAGCTGTTTGTTGCTATTGGAGTTGTTGTTGTTTATTATTATATTGTTAACCTTGAAGTATATTTCTTAGAACTCCTTCCTTTTTAAACATTAAAATTACAGAGAGGGAGAAAATAACAATTTTTTGTAGCAAAAAATAAGTTAGATTACACTATTCATTTCTTAATTTAACAGACACAAGGTTTAGTGGTCAGCGTACCAGGCCGGGATTCAGGACATCTGGGTTCTATTCCAGTTTGTGCCACAGACCTTGGGAAAGGGGCTTAACCTCTCCAGGTCTCAGTTTCCCCATGGGAATAATACTCCTCTTCTACTTCTTCCATCCCAAGGAAGGGAACATGGAAGATCCTGAATGCAGCAGCACCAGTGTGTTTTCACAGCCCATGAAGAGAGGGTGACTGAGGACGCTGAATGCCCTCAGAGTGTCCAAAGCCAATATGCTACGAGTGTTCTATACATGCTAGAATAGAGAGGGGCTTTGGTGTAAAGACATGGACAGTCTATCCGTGACTTTGTAGATCTGCTGGCAAACCCCCATATGTTGAGTTTGGGGGAGGAATGGGGTGGATTCTATTCTCCCCAACCCTCATAGATTGCCACAGTAACCTCTTACACAATGCTCAGTCTCTTGGGCTTTGCACAGGGAAGAGGATTTCTCTGTTAATGACAGTTAAGCACTTTGATATCTTCAGATGGAAGGTGCTATGGAAGTGTGAAGTATTATGGGGAGGAGTCAAGATCACAGTGAAGATAGAAAAGATGCACAAAGTGAAAATCCATTAACCTGCAATGTAGGATGGAGTCCCCTGTATTCCAGACTGATACATTCAGTCACTTCAGGTGCCCTGAGTCACTCCTCCATCCCTCTTTAAGATCTACTTAATTTGCAATGTTTATTACTTTCGAAGGGATTTAAACTATTTTGCTTCCACTGCATCAGATGGAAAAGATTTGAATGAAAAAATATATCTGAGATGTCCATTGAGCATCCAGGGCAATATGGACTAATGGTGGTGACCAAAGCTAAATCTAGATTCCAGGGATAGAATTTATGAAGGTGTAAACCCACTAGACCCAAATAAACTCCATTTGGGGTAAACAAAATCACAGCAGGAGAAAATTATTTACAAACACCTGGTGGATTCCTGTGGTGCTATAGGTAAGGATTCTGCAGGAAACTCAAAACCGAATCCTGTGGGTCTATGGCTGAATTTGGGGAGCGACACCCGTTTGTGGATCAGGACCCCACTATTCTCCTCCAAAACAGCACAACAGGATTATACATCATGGTGCCATTTGCTTCCTTATTACAGCTGCACATTTGGGGGAGTCAATGTAGGTCAGACAAGCCTTGAGCCCTAGCAACTTGCTGCAGACTCTGGGCTCCCTTCCCAGAGAGCATGGCTACCCCCTGGGTCTTGCTCCACTGCTCACACAGCCTCCTCTTATGGAAGAGTTTTTGCCAGGTTCACATAACAGGAGCCTGCAGCTGTCGCAGCTGCCTTCTTCACATTTCCTGTCCCACTTCTGCACACGTCTCTCCCCACTGCTAAAAGGGGAGAATTTGACATGTATTACTCTGTTCTAAGACTTTAGATGTATTGTCTGGAAGCAGGTAAATCTGCTAGATGACCAGCAATACAATAAGAATTTATTTGAACAGTGATGTCCTGTGTTTGTCTTGGGAGTGTGAAAATGGAAGTTGGGATCATGAGTGGAAGACTGATTAAGTGATTGTTTGTTTTGATGCTCGTCATCCTTGGTCCATAGCCAATGGTAGAAGGTTCACTGCTTTTAAATTCTGTTGCTGCCCTGTCCTTCATGCAAGATCCAGCTGTTGAAAAGAGCTCGTGAGATTTTTTTTTTTTTTTTTGGGGGGGGGGTGAAAAATCTAACCCAACAAATATTGTCCAAAACCCAAAAATACCAATTTGGAAATGTTGAAAAAATTTGACAGAAGACTGAAAATTCTATTCAGAAACGTGCCATGGTGCCTGTTGGAAGTTTACTTTGGTTGCCTCATGCCCCCATTCTATCCTATAGTCCAAGATCTCTGGCTAGACTATGTCACCCATGATGCAGCACCCATGAGCTGCTGCAGTGCATTGTGGGGGTTCCTGGCTGTAGCACATCATGGGAGATATAGTCTGGTTGCAAAGCGTGGACGCTAGTAGAGAGTTGGGGTCATGAGGTCCTCCGAAAAACTACTCTCAGAAGGCACTATCGTGACATTTCAGATTTGAAAATTTTCAGTTTTCAGCCATAAACCCAAAACATTTTGGTTTTGAGGTATTTGAGGTCTTTTTTTAAAAATGAAAACTAGATATTTTCACCAAAAGTTGACCAGCCCTATTATTAGGGGACCAAAACCCTTTTAATTCAGCAGCAGAGGACAGCTGTTGTGCTGCAAAATAGAGGGTATAGTCTTTCCTTCAAAATATCTGTATTGTACATGCTGTGCATATACCCTCCGCTATATCCCAGGTGTAAGCTGTACATGTAAAGCTGAGATGTCAATGCTGAGCCTCGTGGTTGCCCTAAGATTGCCAGAATGGCTGTACTGACTATTCCTAGTAATTATAATGCAGTAATTGCAAAATCATAGACGTTCAAGATGGAACAGCTCTATGACTAGAGATCATCTACTCCATTCCCATTGTTCTCAAAATTGCTGCAGCCTGCTTCAGAGGAGAGAGACCCACTGTGGTCTCTTATAGGAACTATTTCTTTTTCCATTCTTGTAGTGTTAGTCTGCTTTGCTACTTGTGTATGAAAACATAACACAATCTACATTTAAATGTTATAAATGGTGTAGTTACCTCAGCTACCCTTGCAAGACTATTCCACAGGCTATTTTCATAGAAAGCCTACTGTTTATTCTTCCCTGGTTTGACTCTTTTTTTAACATTGGTCTTTATAAGAGTGAGACAGTGACAAATGGCGGGTTATTGCTAAGGTACTGGAAGATTTAGCAAAGTCTGCTTTCCCTGGATACTGCATCACCATTGTCATATTAATTTTAATATGCACATCATCTTCTTCAAAGGAATGAAATAATAAACTCCTACCATTTCAGATTACTTTAATATCAATATATAGGAGATATTTATTTGAAGAAATTCATCCAGTTATAAGGAAAACCAGAGGAAATTAAGATTCTGATCTATCCAAGTACAGTAACCCTCCTAAAGATCCGTTATCTCTGGTTATATCAGACTTAGAAAGCATTTTTAAAGACAGAAATTAGGATAATTGAAATACCCTAAGAAAAGAAAATATAGTATTCACCCCCAAAATTTCATTTTTTGAAAACCGCTTTCTCTAGTGTGTGATCGCCAAAGCAAAAATACAACCCTCATGCTATGGATTTATCAGCAGTGCAACATTAAAGCTCTCTTCTCTTGTAATTTATTTAAATAGTGAGGTGAAAAAGAACACAGAGAACACCCAAGAGCTCATGCTTAGTTGACTTTGTCTTGTACAAACATTGTTGACATGAAAAATATTATTCAACCCAGTGCTAGAACTGTGATTCTGAAGTCTGAGGGAACTTAATCTTATAATCCATTGAAAACTAGCTGCCTTTCTTTGTTTGTATGGAGTTCTATCATGGATTCCAACTCCAAGTTATCCACTATGCTACCTTGCTATAATAATAGCACTTAAGGATAGTAAAGCAATGTCTGATATTTTGCTTTAGCACTAATGAAAGATAAACAGAAGTGTTGTCAGTGTACAATAGAAATAATCCTGACAAGAAACAGTTTTCCCTGGTACAAACGTAAGGCCAGATCTTACTTCTAATGAAGCCAAAACCAGTTGGATTGAAATGAAGCAGAATCTGCTGCCCATAAACATCAGGACACTGGCCAGTCTCCATGTGGATGATATCTGGAAACTAACCATGTTAAGACTTTGGTTAGCAGGTCAGAGAGGGGTTGTGTTAGAGGAGGCAAAAACTCATATACAAAATACATACCAACCCAACTTTCTGCTGACCGATGCCTTCAGTGCAAACATGCGCTTCTTATATGACCCACCTCCTTTGTGCCAGTTTCTGATCTATTAATGTACTGGGCACCAGCAGCTGGGCATCAGGTCGGAATGCTGGTCCTAGGAACAAGGAGGTGTGTCAAGTGAAAATATAATAAAATAACTTCAAATACGTGCATTATTGGGTAGATCCATTAATCAGCCACATGATTTTTATTGGGAAGTTATCATTCAGATTTAGACTAAATGTATCCCTGGTGAAAGCCTATTGCAGTTAGCGGGGCTTACACCAGGGAGAGAATTGACACTTTGGGCCGGATGGTTCACTACTGATGACCAGGGAAATTTTGGCATAGATTTCAATGGGAGCAAGTTTGGATCATTTATTCTTCAAATAATGACACTTACAAATTTGAGGCAAAGTTATAGGCACTTTATAAATAACATATGTAGACTCAGATAGAAGGACATTTCCATCCGTCACTCTAAATTGATCCTGCAGTGAAGTCATAATGAAGAATTTATGACATCACAAGCCTATCTGTAACCAAAGACTTTAGATGTCACATACATAGATTATGAAAGAAAACTCATTTTAGTCAAAAATAGCAGGGAGACCAGTGAAAATGCTGGTCATGTGCAGTGTTTTTTGTCTAAACCTTCTCTATTCTGAAATGACTCGGTCTTCTTGCCAGATCACTTAGACAGTTGAACAAATACAACCCTTCATCCAAGATTGAAAAGTCAAAGGCAGAAGAATAGCTTCAGATCATGGACATTATAGTCCAAATTCACCTTACTGTCTTAAATGAAATGATACCAGATATGAATTTAGGCCATTGTTTAAAATTCCAAGATAAATTTCACCTTTGTCTATCAGAAATTCATTCTAAACAATGAGAGATTTTTAAATACAGATTGGACCATAATAAATCCCTCTTAGCTTCCTGCATTTAAAAATATCCTCTTCTCCTTGTGTTTCTTCTTTATAGGGCAACACTGAGCAAAAAGCTTTGCCACAGGCTGCTATATATGATTGGATATGGAATTTTGACAAGGTGCCAATTATTATCCTTTAATCCAGGTATAGCGCTTAAAGCTAGAAAATGTTGACAATTTCAGTGTTTCTATAGTTGCCTTTAAAAGGATTGTACATATTAACACAATTTGGAGTACTTACCAAAAACGACCACTCTGCCCTTTGTAAAAAGTGTCTTGGGTTTTTTCAGTTTAAAATGTAATATTGTCTAAAAATTAAGTTTCTTTGGAAAACAGTGTATTGTGCCATTCCAAGTCAAGCCACATTCTGTGCTCATGGTTTTGTTTCAGACAAATATGATATTACAGGCAGAATGTTACAGTTGTTTGCCAGAGAGCTGCACTGTGTTTACTAGAAGAGGTTTAAAGGAAATTTGAAAGTCAGGGCTAGCTCAGTAGGAAATTGATATACATACATTATACTTGCAGGGACACTCTGCCCAGCTGTATTAGGAAATTTATCATTTTATTTATTTAGCAGTTCGGACTTTATCCTCCTAACAGATATACTATCCATTTAAAACTATGCCAGACTTTAAAAGGTTTAACAATATAAACGTGATTTGCAGCATCTGAAGTATTATCCTGGCATAGCTCTCTCATGTGTCTTAGAATTAGCACTCTCATATAGTAGACTAACCATGCTAGAAAACTCCAGTTTATGGATCTTGTTGCTCTCTATAGACTGTGGTTTAATTCCTGGCAGTGCTGCTTGGGTCAAGGATTGTAGCCACAGTCATAAACAACAATTTTCAGAATCTGAGTAAGCTAGACTAGGGTGTAGGTCCTTGGAAAAGATTTCCTGGAGGAAGCAGGAACAGCAATCTATCTCCATATCCACATCCACAGAGTATTGGCAGGCTGTTCTGTTGGGAAGCAATGGCTGTCCAGCCTTGTAGTTATTAATGATTTGTTTTTGTACAACGGACAATATATGAAATAGAGAGTGAATTCTAAAAGGAAGATAAGGCCATAGGACTTCTTTTCTATTCTCAAATGCACGGTGTTAAGTCCTCAAATGTTTGCATGTATAAATGGGCATAACTTTGAGACTCAGTAAAATGTGATTAGGTAAAATTCCTCAGACATATCGCACATAACTTCCTACATACAAATCAGTGGTGATGGGAATCCAGAAACAAGATGACTTAGCAGTAATAATAATTTTATATTTATGTAGGGCTTTTTCATGTTTTCCCCCCACAATGCCCATGTACTTCACAAATTCAGTAAACAGTTGCGTATTACCAAGTTTATTGCTAAGTACCCAAGTTGTCAATGGGCCTTCCCAAGTAGTAAGCACTATTGTAAGGACAGTAGAATGACTGTAGGGTGAAGGCATTAATACCCACAGGAATCTCCGCCCTGATGTGCTGCTTCTGCCCATGGAAAGGTGATTATCTAGCAAAGCAGCAGCCAGCTAGACTACTGGTTCACAGTGTATGCACTACGTAATGGTGGGAGAAGTCAGGAGAGGGGAGATCTTTTTGGTGATGGACAAATCCCTACTCTTATGAAAAGTGCCATAGTCTCCTTAATGTCCATGTATATATAGCAGACAGGAACCTGGTGTGTGGGTGGTGGTGGTGGTTTTTTTTTTTTTTTTTTTTTTTTTTTTTTTTTTTTTTTTTTTTT
>NW_020664436.1:17082060-17224757 GCF_002925995.2 Terrapene triunguis
CTTGTACTAAGGAGAAGAATTACCTGATCTAGACTGAGTTCCATGCTCACCTGAAATAGACTCTGGAGATATGCAGAATCTTTGACCACTGATGATCTTCCCCAGGTAAAGGGGAGGTTTGGGCTATTGATTCACTCTGACTCTTATCTAGGCTTTCTTGTCACAATGGTTGTCAAAATGAATGGTGTCACACTGTAGCTTTGTAGAATTCTGGGCCATCAGAGAGGCTGCTAATGGAGATTGGAGGACTCACTTTGATTTATTAGTGAGATTGCTCAGATGAAGACAGAATGTTGTTTTCTGGGACTTGTAGGACCATATTTTCTAGTGCTCAGCACCTGATGTTCTGAATGGGACTGTTGGGTGCTGTGCATGTTTGAAAATCTGTATATCTAATGTGAGAAGATAAACAGGAGATGAGGGAGCCTGAGCACTTTAGAAAATCCGGCTTGTGCAGCTCCACCTGCAGATTAAAAATATAGGCAGCCACAGGTTTCTTTGATTATGATGGAGTGCTGCATATTTGAACTTTTCCATATGGAGGCATTTTCAGATTAAATATAGGAATGGCTGCAATCTGCTCCATTATGTGCAAATTGCAACCCAAGGCTCCGGCAAGTTGCCAGTTCTGCTCCTCCATTTGAACAAAATTGGAGCCTCTGGCTTTATTTACTCATAACTACATGTTTAGCAGTTGGACATGGTTGACAAAAGCTGTTACTGTTGCTGAATGGATAAGACATAATGCACTTGAGATGTTAGTCCAATCTTTTTTTTTTTTATATAATGGAATTCAGGCATCTTCAAAATCTTGAAGTGTATTAATCCCAGCATTTCCCATGCTGCTATTGGCAGAAAAGCCTACACAAAAGTGACAAATGGTTTTAGTTTCTTCAATTTTAAGTGCGCACAGGAAGACACTTTAAAGTGTGCACTTGTTGCCAAGGTTAACGGCATTTTGGGCTGTATAAGTAGGTCATTGCCAGCAGATTGAGGGACATGATCATTCCCCTCTATTCGACATTGGTGAGGCCTCATCTGGAGTACTGTGTCCAGTTTTGGGCCCCACGCTACAAGAAGGATGTGGAAAAATTGGAAATAGTCCAGCGGAGGGCAACAAAAATGATTAGGGGGCTGGAACACATGACTTATGAGGAGAGACTGAGGGAACTGGGATTGTTTAGTCTGCAGAAAAGAAGAATGAGGGGGGATTTGATAGCTGCTTTCAACTACCTGAAAGGGGGTTCCAAAGAGGATTGATCTAGACTGTTCCTAGTTATGGAGTAATGGCCTCAAGTTGCAGTGGGGGAGGTTTAGGTTGGATATTAGGAAATACTTTTTCACTAGGAAGGTGGTGAAGCACTGGAATGGGTTACCTAGGGAGGTGGTGGAATCCTTCCTTAGAGGTTTTTAAGGTCCGGCTTGACAAAGCCCTGGCTAGGAAGATTTAGTTGGGAATTGGTCCTGCTTTGAGCAGGGGATTGGACTAGATGACCTCCTGAGGTCCCTTCCAACCCTGATATTCTATGGTTCTAAAGAAGTGAATTTTTACAGGAAGTGCTGAGCACCCACCCGTCAAGTGTTTCAAGATGGGCACCAAAAATTGAGGGACCCAGAATTACAAGTAACATTTGAAAAAGGTGGACCAAAAAACTGGATGTGAATTGCTAGCTTGTGGCACATCAGGCTGAGATTACAAGGCATCTAGTGGTTAATAGTAGTTATCCTCATATCCACTTTCAGTTACTTCGGTGATATAAACCTTCCGTTTTTACTAAACCATTTGGGCTTTTAGGGGTACATCTACCGTTCCTGTGCAATTGTGTTCTATGTTAATGTTGCATAGTGAGGTACGTGGGTAGCACTGGAGTTAGCGCTGCTTGTCTGATGTACCAGGTATATCCGTTAGCTGCAAAGTTGTTAACAGCTAAGAGATAGCTAGAGCAAAGATTTATACCAAGTGTTAAACATTTTAAGAATGAGCAATGACGATATTTTCCTTGTTATCTAAGGCTCCAGTCCTGTATCAAGATGTGCAAGCACATTTCCCTATAGCAGTGTGGAATCTGAACCTCAGAAAGATTGTTTGTGGTTAAGACAGAGGGCTGACAGTCTCGGGCTTTATTCCTTACTCTACTATAGATTTCTTGTGTGACCTTGGGAAAGTTATTTATCTTCTTCATGGTTAGTTTCTTCATCGGTAAAATGGGGATCATATCCTATCTTCCAGAGACTTTGTGAGGCTAAATTTATTAATGTTTGCAAAGCACTCTGAGACCCTCACACAGAATGCACTTCTCAAAAGTGTCAACTACTACTATATCTCTGAAAAACACATTATTGATGAGTTACTATGAAGAACAGTAACAGAGGTTCAGTGGCCTAGGCATGGAAGCTATTAGGTAAGAGTAGTTTGAGAAGGGACAAATCAAAGATTAGCTTGACCAGATTTTCTGAACAACAAAATAAGTTAATTCTGTGATCTGTAATTTTTTTTTTTAATATAACTTCTTTGGAGGGCAACTAAGTAACTCTCACTCTCACAGATCTTAGGAGACAGGCCAGTCCTCGCTTATAGACAGCCCCCCAACCTAAAGCAAATACTCACCAGCAACCACACAAAACAAAACACAAACCCAGGAACCTATCCTTGCAACAAAGCCCGATGCCAACTCTGTCCACATATTTATTCAAGTGACACCATCATAGGACCTAATCACATCAGCCACGCCATCAGGGCTCATTCACCTGCACATCTACCAATGTGATATATGCCATCATGTGCCAGCAGTGCCCCTCTGCCATGTACATTGGCCAAACTGGACAGTCTCTACACAAAAGAATAAATGGACACAAATCTGACATCAGGAATCATAACATTCAAAAACCAGTGGGAGAACACTTCAACCTCTCCAACCACTTAGTGTCAGACTTGAAGGTGGCAATTTTGCAACAAAAAAACTTCAAAAACAGACTCCAAAGAGAGACTGCTAAGCTTGAATTAATATGCAAATTAGATACAATTAACTTAGGTTTGAACAGAGACTGGGAATGGTTGGGTCATTTCACTAATTGAATCTATTTCCCCATGTTAAAATATCCTCACACCTTCTATGGGTCATCTTGATTATCACTTCAAAGGTTTTTTTCCTCTCTCCTGCTGATAATCGCTCATCTCAATTGATTGGCCTCTTACAGTTGGCATGGCTACTCCCACCTTTTCATGTTCTCTGTATGTATAAATATCTTCTTGCTGTATGTTCCAGTCTATGCATCCGAAGAAGTGGGTTTTAGCCCACGAAAGCTTATGCTCAAATAAATTTGTTAGTCTCTAAGGTGCCACAAGTACTCCTGTTCTTTTTGCGGTTACAGACTAACACGGATGCTACTCTGAAACCTCCAAAGAACAAACATCTGGTCCCCTGTAACCATTTCATATGTCATTTAAAAAAAAAAAAGACATTCCATATTATCATCTACTTGTTAATTGATCACTTTACTGGGGTACACAGAACATACAAATAGGTAGCCGCAACCTGATAGGTAGATGTAAAAATAATGTTTTGATTTACTAAAAAGTTTAGAGGTATGAATATCTATGCAAATTTGCCAGGTTGCTCCACATACCGAATATATTTCATCCCTATTCAGAGGGCCAGAATAATGTCTATGGATCCCTTAAAACCCATTTATGCACTGTCTTGAAGACTTAATTGTGATTTAAGTTATGTATGTGGCTTATGATGGACCTAAGCACAGTAAAAAAAAATTCCACCCACTATGTACTGATCTGCTCTTCTCCATTATTAAGTTGTTTCTGATCAGATGCAGTCCAAGTCTTCCATTGTAGTTTGTCCTCAGTAGTCGCCTATATGATGCATTTTGTGTTTGTGTGTGCGCGCGCACTAAGGTAAGTAGTTCTAATATCAAGTTCTCTGTTGTGGTTTCGGTGATGATAGAACATTAGTACATAAACTGGGACTAAAAGTAATTGTTTTTAATGAACTACTGTATAGTGTTTCATCTTTCAGATACTTAATTGCAGGACATTTATACTTCACTATTCCACAAAATAGGGAAATAAAAGGAAGTTTCCAACTGACCATGTTGTGTTCAAACCGATAACTTTCAAAATCTAAACCATATTCCTCCCATAGCATCTATGTAAAAGCTCAGATTTTAATAGGAATTGCGCTAGTTTAAATCTGGAAAAATTCCATCAGTTTACGTGGATTTATTGCAGATTTATACTGGTGTGAGATTGGAATCTAACCCCACATTTGCTTGAGACCACCATAGATATTTTGAGACATGAAATTGCCCAATGAAAGGCATCATAAGTAGAGGTGGTGTAAAGAGCTGAAATTAGCACTTCTGAACTTCATTCTTTGAGAGTCACCTTATTTATAGTAAGATAAATGCACTTTCAGCTTTATTTGCATGGAGCAGAAAAGACATTCTATGGCTACACTTCAGACTAGTCATGCTATGTCCTTTCTGGAAATCTCGGAGAATGTTTATTTAAGAAGAGGTTAGGAAAATTAAAGAGACACACATTTGTCCAAAAATGTAGGTTGTGTGAAACTATCATTTACAAAAATCAATATCAGCAGAACTGTTTCCATTTAAAAAAAAAAAAAATTCAGATGGCTTTTTTTTAAGTTAATGACATTCTCTTGCAGTATTTGCAACCCAAACTATCCAATCCGTGCCTGAGAGCCAGACAATTAGTTGAGAATGAATCTAACTAAGCCTTGCATTTTTAGACAAATGAAAATAAATAAAAATGCAAAAAGTAAACCAATGTGAAGAGTGAAAAACAAACTTGATCTTTTACAGTTTTTAACATTCTAAGAGGTTATTAGTAAGATAATGCATTTATATACCAACATGATTTTAATCTGAGATTGTCCCTTTAGCATTTTAAATAAAATAAAATAAAACTACTCCAGTCACTCATTCACTGATCTCTTGATTCAGAGAGAGGTCATTATCCTAGCTGAATACATTCCCTAGGAAATATCTGCTAGCTGCCACTCACTTCTTTATTTCAAGATGTCTAGCTCTAAGTGGATATATAGATCGAACCACATCTAAAGATATGCCAGCTCCCCTGTAAAGGGTGGGGGAGGAGGAGGAAGGGAGAGGAGGCATATCCACCACCTGCCATTAGCTCACCACTTCTTTATTAAGATACATTTGATGAGAAAATGAAGTGGGATCCATTACTGAGCGGGCGTGCTTGCTTAGTGTGGGAAAAGAAAGCTAACTCAGTTCTAGCTGGTAATAGATTTCAAATGGAGTAAGCTTTGGAAGTATTAATTGTGTGTTTAGTTCTTGGCAGATGAGTCAATAGTGAATAAGTAACTTTATCCCTTAGGGATGATTTAGCTTTGTCACCATTTAGTAACCTTCGTCCTCCTGCTGTGTTGAGACAGAGACTCTGCACATCACGAGAGGATTTAAACAACTCTTTCCCTGACACTGAGTCACAGTTAGGGATGGCCAGCTGAAATAAAAGGAATGTTAGGCAGATTTTTTTTTTTTTTTTTTAATCTGCTTTTCAGACTGCAACTATTTGTGTTGGAGAATAGCTGCAAAGGGGCTGGCTGTACATATGTAGCTTTCACTAGCTCCTGTTACAGGGGTATTTTCTGATACCTGCTAATGGCTTGGATCTTTGGCTACTTTCCCTGTCACATTCCTGTTATTGTTTTTGTTTATAGGATTAGAACCACGTTGTATTAGAGAATCAAGTAGCAAAATATCACCACCAAAGAATCACTGCAACATCGCCGCTCAGTCTGGGTCACCTTCCCCTATCGGCTTACTTCGTTTACTTAAAATGTGTCTATTAGCCCTGCCTTACATGTGTGTGTCTAACTTCTAATAAAGGCTCCATACGTGGATAACTTAACCAAAGGAGCCTTATTGCTTTTGTGGGGACACAGAATCCTGGATATTCCAGACAGATGCATTTTGATGCTAGCATATCCTCTGAGCAACGTGTAAAGGCTCAATTTTATGTCTGGTCTCTGAGGGGATGCATGAGACTGGGCAGTGCATAAGGAGCCTTCTTCCCCTTTCTCTCCTCCCTCCCTCCCTCCTTTCCCCCACCTTGCTGTCCTGCACAGATTTTGAGGTGGGCTATTGATCTGAGAAGGAACAGTGACTGAATGGTCAGGGTGCTAGCCTCAGATTCAGTTACCTGCTCTGCCAGAGGCTTCTTGTGTGACCTTGGGCAAGTCAGTTAGGCTCAGATTTTTGAAGGTATTTGTGTTTCTCCACCCAGTGCTGCACAGCCTAAGTGACTTGAATGGCGCAGTCCTATTTTCAAAAGTGTCTTTCAGTGAGATGTAGGTTCCTGAGTGCTTAAGTCACTTTTGAAAATGGGACATAGCCATCTAGGTGATTTAGGGCATGTCTGCAATACAGCCCTAAATCGACCTATGTGCATGCTACCCTCCTTCTTTCGGTGGTGCATGCTGTCACCAGGAGCACTTCCATTGACTGAAGCGGGGTAGTGTGGGGAACTGAGAGCCCAGGCTGTCAGCTCTGCGCCGCTCACTGCCAGTAGTCCAGCTTCCCCACCCTCCCCTGGCTCTCAACTGGGGGGTGGGAGGGAAGGCGGGCAGTTTCGGGGCTTCTCACCTCCATGCTCCTAGCTGGGGGGAGGGGCAGCAGCCCAGGCTTCCCTGAGTGTGGAGCCTCCAGGCAGCAGCTTGGCTGGGAGTGGGGAACCAGGGGTAGCCGGACTCTAGCTGCCTAGCTTTCTTCTCAATTTCCTGGCTCCAGCATGGAGCCATGAAATTGACAAGACGGCCAACAGCCAGTGTAAGTAACACAGTATCTCATACCTCCTGTTAATTGTGATGGAAAATACATCCACAGCCTGCTTTGAAAATCCCAACCACAATTCTTTGGGATGCGTCTCTAATTTAGCTCCCTTATTTTACATGAAATGTTTGTGTGTGAGAGAGAGAAGTCTTTCAGTTCCCCACTGGCCTTTTGCAGCAGAGCTTGAGCCCAGCTGCTTGTTTCTTCACACTCACAACTGGTTAGAACTGTAGCTCTGGACCCACGTTCTATCTCAGAGACATGAACAAGATTCTGACAAGAGGCTGAATTTAGCCCAGTGTTGAGAGATTATCATGAGAGCTCGGATGATGTGGTTTGTCACTACCACCCCCCATGAATGTCCTTATATTTTATTCTTGCATTTTGCCATGGCTTATTTAAGAAGATTTGTATTTGAAATGTTTTCTCTTTACATTCTGTATTAAAAAAAGCCATACAATGTTTCTTTGAATTTTACCCATATGTACTGTACATGCTGTAGACAGGATATTGTGTATTTACAGTATGGTGTAAGAACATACAAATTTCCATATTATACCCACGTCCGAGCCAGTCTAAATGTTTTTAGCTGTGAAATATGTTGTTTTTTTGGTCCTCTTGAGGCACAAGAAATAACAGAAGTTGTTTTGTAGAAGAAAGGACATCAAAGAGTGAAATGAACATATTTCTGACACTCCTATATTATAGCTCTGTGTTGTTTAGAAAGCTTTTAAGTATAGTAGATGAAATATCTTTTGGACCATTGCACTTATATTCATTTTCATAGTATTTGAACTAGTAGGGGATGACTGTGTTTCAATCTCTGTTTTTAAAAAAATGTCCCTTTATAGAGGCCCTGATTCTCAATTGCTAACTTCCTGTGGTGAACATAGGACAGAGCAGACAAAAGTGGTTTACACCATCTTTGCTTTCCCCATATTCAGGAGAAGCCAGGGTCAGTCTAGCCCCAGTTGTAAGTTAGAGCTCCTCTGATACTGCTTGCCTTGGCTGTGTACAAGTTCTGGGAAGCAGAGAATTGGCAGAGCACACAGTCGTCTGGCCATGCCTCCTCCCTGCCGTTGGCCTGCCGTGACATTCCCAAATTGAACTATTTCATTTTGGGTCAGTTCAACATTGAACTGCATCTACCAGAGCTGCCACAATGCATCATGGGAGTTGCCGTTTGTGTACCTCATCCCCGTCCGGTATAGCCTTGATTCCTGGGCTGGACCACCTCTCCCATGATGCACAATGATAATGGAACTCCCATGGTGAGTCACAATGGTTCAGCCAGAGGAGAGGCTGTACTGTATCCTTGGAGATGTAATCCATCTGGGGAGCCCCGCTCACAAAGGAGATGGGGGCATGGGGTACCTGATTTACCAATCCCAGGAGGCAGCTTGTTGGGTTCCCAAAATGAAATATTTTTTAAAGATTTTTTTTTTTTTTTCCCCAAAAGAAAATTGAAAAATGTTCCTGTGGAAAATTTCAATTGTGGAGAAACCACATAACTGTTGGAGATCCATCCCATTCAGTATTTCCATCATCCCTGGGAAAATGTATCTCTGCTCCCCAAAGGGACACTTATTAGCTCATGGAGTAATTTCAGGTCAAACAAGGCTTGCTTTTTTATGATGAGTAAGTGAACCCCTTACTTATGTACTAGCAGAGGCTGCTGGTGGGGAGTGGTAGCATGGGCAGAGATTGTGGGGGGGGGGGGTTGCCTCCCCAAACTGGATGTCACAGGGGTGACGGGGGCAGGGACAACCAGATTTCTCCCTTCTATTTGGCCCTGCTTCCTCCCCATGGAGGAACATTGCGTGTGGGGGGGAGCGAGTGGTGATGCCAGGCGCTGTGTGTGTCCAGGTCGGTTCCCCTATGTGGGCTGCATAAGGAGAGAAGTTCCTGATGCCTCACAGCACAGCCCAGGTGGGGAAACTGATATGGACGCACAGAGTGCCTGGTGTTGCTGCTCGCCACCCCAGCCCCCCATAGGGTTACCAACTTTGAAATGCAAAAAATAATAATAAAAAAAAAAAGCTTCCCCCACCACAAGGCAAGATTGCAGCAACCAGAACCACAGGGCAACCCCCCCCCCCCCCCCCCCCCATAGCCACTTATAGTATCTAGCGAGAGAACACACACAGATCAGATGAATCGCACCTCTTCTCGCTCTCGTGGGGCTCAACCCTGCTCCCCCACACGCACGCGGTGCTCTTTCGTGTTGGTGGGCAGCCAGCTGCAGTATTTTCAGCAGTTTTGATCTGTTGTTGCTTTAAACTGTGGAAGTGGAAACGCTGCCGCATCGTTAACTGAACACAAACTTCTAACCTTCGCTGTCCCAGTCCATTGTGAAAATAATGCAAATCTTTAGACCCACGTAAAAAATAAACATGGCAAACTACATTATTTTTCTGGCAAATCCATTTAAAAAACAAAACAAAACAAAAAAACCCAGCCAGGCCAGTTAAATGCTGGCCAAGTGATAACCATAGTCTTCTAGGGGACACAGACGTATGTTTGGGGGAAGGGGAGCGGGCAGCAATGCTAGGAGCTCTGTGGGTTCAGGTCATTTTCTGTGGAAAGTGAGAGCAGGAGAGCAGCTCCCGACTCGCACAGCAGAGCTCCGGCTTGGAGCCATTACAATTGTAGTAGCCTAGAAAATAAGCAACTTGCCCCAGAAACACAGACCTCAGACTGTGCAGGGAACATAAGATCTGAGCTGCTTCCCAAGCCTCTGTGCAGTGTACAGCATTGACTGTGTCAAGCCCGGGTGAGCAACAGAGTGAACGGGGAAGGTTAAATGTGAGTGGAATGTGCTTAGGCAGATGGGCAAAGGGGACAGGCTTTAGCGCTGGATTTATTTGATGTGTGCATTGCATATTTATCTAGCTCTAAAACCAGGGATACAGGATTTAGTTACATAAAAGTGCTTCGTTCTGTTTATTCAAGAATTTGTTTTTTGTTTTTTAAGTGATAGCTGGTAAACATGGCAAATAATGAAGTTAAAACAGACAAAAAAAGCATTTTAAATAATGCACATAAACTTATTTCTGATTTTAAGTACCACTAACAAGTGGTAAATCCAGAAGTTAGACCTATATTATTAATAGTATTAGGCCCCTGGTCTTCCCAAATATAGAAATCAAGCTACAGCTAAGAACTGTGGTAGGCTAATCCTGTTACTGATCAAGGAACTGAAGAGACCAGAGGCAGATAATAAGCAGATATGTGCAAGTATAATGATTTTTATTACGAGGCAAAAACTTACAACCTGCATTTTTGCAAACTATACTGAGAGTCTGATTCTGTTCTCACTTCTCCTTGCACTTGTTTCACACTGGTTTCAATGGACTTATTCTTTATTTACATGGGTTTAAAGCAGAATCAGTCCTTATGTATTTAGTTCTGAAATCTGCTTCTAAAAAAAGGACTATAATGAGATTTCCTCCATTTAGATCCCAATTCAGGAAAGTATCCCTATTCAACTAAGCACATGCTGAACTTTAAGCTCATGTTTAAGCCCCATTGACATCAAGTTCATCATAGTTCACCATGTGCTTAAGTGCTTTCCTTAAGTTTTCAGTGTATAACTGCATTTTAACTATGTGAAAATGGCATCTTCTTCTCCCCATGTGTATTTAGAATTATAGTTGGCATTTGCTTACTTGACTGAAAGTGTCTATAGTTGTGGTAGAGTTGTGCTTTGCAATGCAGCTAAGAGTGAGTGAGCAGGATTCTATGATGTCAAATGTATCCCCAGGAGAACTTTAAATTAGTTCCAACTATAAAATCTCTGTTTTTGATGACATGTGAACCAGAAGGAATCTAGCGTGGCTTTCCAATCTCTGGATAAGTTTGCAGGGCCAGCAACAGAAAAGTCACAGTAAATTGAGCAGGTTTGACATTGAGAGCAAATGAATATGGGACTCCATGCTGATAGTTTTAAAGTCCCTTTTCAGAGCAAAACCTGACCTTAAGACTTGCTGAGATCTGTATCCTGTTCAGTCCTCATCTGGTGATCAGAGGTGTGTGTCACTTCCTATTTGCCCATTCACAATGCCCCATCTTTCCCCTTGTGCAGGGCAGTCTCTAAAATCCAGGTAATTACCAACATCAAGTCATAAGAACATGAACACAACACCAATTAAAAAAAAATGTAACACTGGCCACGTAGTGACATAAACTGTCTCCACCCATTGCTAAGTCCTGCTTTGCTGGTGGCTCCCTTGGTGTTGGTTGTCACTGATGATGAAGGCAGGTGTCTCAGCTGTGTATTTGTTAATGAAACTTCAGGTGCAGCATGGGAAGGAGCCTTGCAAGCTTTTACTTCAAACCACTTCTTCTTGAGGAGAGAGAAGCTGCATCCCTGAGGTGTGAGAAGGTCGTTAATAACCATTTTCCATTCAATTCCTAGCTGAGACTGCCAACAATTCCCATCGTAGTGATGAGTTCTTTCTAAGGTACTATAGACACTAGTCCGCTAGAAACACACCTCCAACCACCATCTAATATCACATACTAAACCCCCAGGATTAGTGTAGGTCATTGTCATTCAGTGCCACACACACAGGCCAATTCATAATATCAGTTAACTAAAAACAAAATATGGGCTTTATTTGCTCCTTTGAAATGGGACCATTCAAATATGTTGGAATTTTGAGAAAATTAGAGTTAATCATCCCTGTTAGGAATTAAAATTGATTTTTAAAAGGTAGGGACATTAAAAATAATACAGTACCCCAAAAGTGCAATCTTGCTCTCACAGAAATGAATGGCAAAACTCTCACTGACTTTAGAAACAGGCTGAGGCCCCAAAGAGTAGGAATTTGGTAGGCACATTGTCATTATTAGGGCAAGATCCATATTTAACTGGCAATCTTTGCTGGAAAGATGATGTGGGTGAGGAACTTTTGCAGTGTTTTAACCGTAAGAGCAGATTTTGTAACATGCTACAGAAGAACATTGACGTAAATATGGGAAGGGAAAGTGACTTTCAATTGTATTAAATATAGAATTTGCATCTGGCCCAGATGCATCTTGTTGGGGTCTTGCTTTTATTACTGTAAAATACTGGCATTTAGAAACACCCAGTCATGTAATCAGTGCAAGAAGCTTTAATTGATGTTAGTCTTTTCTTTGTTCTCCTGTTTTTGGTCTTTGTTCCTTGCTTAGGCTGTGGGAGGATAACGCTAGAGGTAGAAGAGAAAGGGAGGAAGGGCTGATTAAAAGTACAGCAAAATGCTTCTTAATTGCTCTGTGTCCCAGGATATACTTACTGAGACATTTCAGCTGTAAGGGAAAGGTGCAATTTGGGAAGATCACTATAAGGCATAGTTTAGATACATAGATTAGAGGCATAGTTTCAGTTACATCCTGGAACTAAAGGTGATAAAATCCTTAGAGCTGTATGAAGATATAATTGGATCCAAAGTACAGCTAGATAGCTATTCTCCCACCTTCAACCTCCTCGGGTAGCGGTGGCTGGCACTGGCAGTCAGAAAGTCTTAATTGTAGTTCAGAGCTGATGAGCCTTTCCAGAAGCTGGTGAGATCTCCCAGCTAATTTAGGGCTCTTCACAAATCAAAGTAAATCAATGATTCTGTTTCAGCACAAAATAAGAAACAACAATATGGTGACTAGCTATGAATGTGCCATTTAACTCCTAGATTAGCTGTATTACAAACCTTCAGTGCAGTCTCTGAATTCTTCATTTATACTGTACTTGTATTGCATCAAGAGAGATTAGGGTCAGCTCTGCTTTGCTTAAATGATTTGCCTGGTACAGCCAATTTGCTGGAAGAATCGCATTGCCTCTGAAGAGTTGTACAAAACAGGATGTCAGTGTTGTGATGCCTATAATTACTGCATGTGTTTCAGAAAAGTTTGGATAAGCTTAAGATAAGCACCCAAGAGTGTTGTCTATTAATCAAACTGAAGCTAAACCTTTGAGCTTCTCCCATCAATAAATTAAAGACCCTACACCAAATCCTCAGCTGGTGTAAATCCATATTGCCCCCATTGAAAACTGCTGAGGATTTGGCCCTATGTTTTAAGGCAAACATGTACGAAGGAAGAGTTTAAGGCATAACAGGAAGCAGTGGGATCTACGTGTGAGACAGAGTGAGGCATCCAATAGTGTTTACAGTGAGGGGAGAATGGAATGATCAGGGAGAAACCAGATGGTCATTTCTTAACACCCTCATCTCCTATTGAGTAGATGGTATTATAGTAGGGTTGCCAACTCTCCTCCCCGCACCCAAACTCCCTCCCAGAGCCTTAGGCAGGTGGGGGGGCAGAGCTTGGGGGGGCAGGCTCTGGGCGTTCTGGCCAATCCCAAAATTTCTACAAACCTGCCACCCCTGCCATCGGTCCCACACCTCCACCACATCATCAGAAAATAACTGTTGCATTCCACAAAATGGTGGGTATAACTGAATTTCTTCATCCTCGAGTGGTTAAAACCTCATCTGTAACGTTGCATTAACAAACCTTTGAACAGATCATCCTTTTAAAAAAAACAAAAAAAAAAAAAACAAACCCCACCACATAGGAGACAAAATAACAGATGTAGTCTGGTACAAAAACACATGCATATTACTCATGCTCCCTTTTGTTAGTAGAGGTCACCCATTCAAGTCCTGAGTAGGTCCAACTAATTTAGCTTATGGAAAGACAACAGACTGAGCTGTGGCAGCGCTTTAACATTGGCTGAGTTCAGGCCAGTACCGGTTTCTTACCAATACATCGTACCAGCCTACTTTCACCCCTGAATATAGTTAAATAAAGTTGGATCGAGGGCTTGCTTTATTTGGTATCTTACAATTGGTGTGTATATGAATCCAGCATGTAAGGTGCCTAAATACCTTTCAGGATCTGGGCCAAACTCCCAGTGAAATCAGTGGGAGTTAGGCATCTAAATTCCTTTGGGATTTGGGGCTCTCTCTCTTGCTGAAATGTTATGTCCACTGCCACCAGTTTTCTGAAATTATACCTATGTCCGTTTTTGCCTAATCCAAAATAAAATCTAGTTTACAATAACCAAAATGACTAGGGAAGAAATATGATATCAAGCATATAATGAATGAATAATTTGTAACAAGGTTAAGAAAACTTAGCTTATTTTTCTTCTGGAATGTCAGTGAGCAGCTCCTGTTTTCTTCCAGTTTATTGTTGTTTAAAATTATTCACTGACAAACATTTTTTTGCACTGGTTTTTGCTCTGTTTTGATCACCATAAATTCTCTGTGAGCATTGGCTATTCAGATTGTGTTGGTTACTTATAACAAACTGGTCATGTATTTCAAATGGTATTATTTGTCTTCCCTGCTTTAATGAGTGTGTGAGATATTCAAGTGTGTATGGTATAAATTGATGACCTAGATTCATTGACTTCAAGGGAGCTATGCAGATATACCCTAAGGGTATATTCCTGGTCCCACTGAAGTCAAGAGAGTTTTGCCTTTTACTTCAATGGGGTGAGGATTCAGTGATTGCACTAAGTGTCTATTAGATGGCTGATCCATGAGCAGTTCCCGCTTAAATGGCACACTTGTAAAGCTAGTCGCTGTGTGACATTATTTTGTGCTGAGCATCTAGCCCTCAATTACTTTCATACAAAACTCTAATGCTTGCTTTCAGAGAATATTCATGTCAGTAAACTTAAAATGCTCGAACGTTTGCAGAAAACCGACACAAAAGAGGCAGGGGCCTGGATGAAGTGAATTCATTTAAATATCCAAGGGAATATTTGCAGAACTCTGTGCTGCATTCACTTAGTGCAAACAAAAGTGACATATGCACCCGGTGGTTCTGTAGATAGTAGTTAGCAATGCTTATTTGTGCTTGGGGCTGCACAGCTGCTGCTTCGTCTACAACCACGGAAACACACCTCTAGTATATTTATGACTTGAGGATCATGCCCTGCCATCTGAAACATTACTTTTATTTAGGTCCTACAGAAGCCTTCTCTGTCTAACTTTTTGTAATGACAGTGGTGTATCAATAATAATAATTATATTTAGAATCTGGACACTTATTCACCAGATTTAGCTCCCTTTTTTACTTAAAATTCTCACTTACATTAAACAAACAAGGGAAGCAAGTTTTTTTTTTTTTTAGGTTTAGCTATTGCTTATCTTATCTAAAAATATTACGAAATAGCATTTTTCAGTGGCATTCGAAGCTGTAATTGCGTAGATCAGAATGGTGTGTAGCACTCAAACACATCAAAATTGCACTCCATGTAATTAGGCTATTGATAAAGGGCCAGCTCTTCATATGGTGTAAATCAGCAAAGTATGGTGCTACAGTGACTTACACAAGCTGAGGATCTGGCCCAAAGACTTTTATTAATAATAAGAGAGTGTTTTATTCAATAGACTGTTACTGTCAGGGATTTAGTGCTGAGCCAAATTAGCAGAAAGTCCAAAACATAACATCAGTTCAGCCTTTTTGTTTTTCAAAATGAAGTTTAATTCCAAATGTGATTGTCAGTGATTTGCTTATTTCTGGGGGACAAAGAATTTAATTACTTTTGCTCTTTAATCAGATACATTTTCACAAAAAATAATGCGGTGTTATTGCAAGAGAGAAAATGATTAGCATTATGATTACACTGTTAGTAAACTGTGCCACATACCAGAGACTTGCTAATCTGCCCACCGCTGTTACAGGTAGAGAGGGATTTGGGTGTTTGACAGCATACGGACAACATGACCATTTTTTGTTTATGCAATTTTCTGCCTGTCTGCTTCCAAACTCGGTGCCAATAATCATTTTGAGCTAGATCTGGGGTTTGGATCAGGCCTGTCTATATTATATATGCTATTGCAATATGTGGCAGAGTCATTAGTGACTTTGATTTAGAAGTGTATACTAAATAGCAGCATGTTTTGCTTTTGGCTTCTTTCCATCTAATCTACAGTTGGCCGTTTAGGTTACACTTATAGCCCAACCCCTTTTTTTTCCCTTATCTATTGTACAAATCAAACTCCATTAGTTATACTATTATATTGCCTCATTTATTTTATTCCTGCTTCAGCCCTTGGTAGCTTATGTCATAATTAAGGCATTGCCATCTAGGATGACAAACCCTAAAATTTAACTTAATCTAAAAAATGTATTTCCTTGGTCCTGATGAATGTTGCACTTTCCAGCCCAGGAACTGCAGCATTGCTAATATTTGTGGTGTAAAGCTCCATCTACCATCCAATGTATGTTGGTGGCCATTTCTGTTTTCTTTCTGCTGACAATCTGTGTTTGCTGACATTTAAGATCAAGACACATTTATTTATTGGTTCCAGAACTTTAAATATAGTAGCCTTGGTTTTGGAGTGCTGTTGACCATGGGTCTGATTCTCCGTTACACTAAGGACATGGTATGCATCTCTGACACTGTAAATGGCCCTATAGTGGGTGGAAGCGGATCTTTTAGAATACCCTCTTCATTGGAGATCTCACTGGCTGACATGGAGTTGGTATAATTGTTCTATACTGGTCCTACACCCAACTTCTGAAATAAGAGATGGATTGGGAGTGTGATAGGTCATAACTGGATCACATGAACTGTACTAAGACTATGCTCTACTTCCATTGGCTCACTGGAGATCTGGAGCTGCTCTAACTTCCAGAGAAGGGGGTTGGGCAGGTTTCTACATGGCCTTAGAATACAGAGAGCATAAGAGAAGCTTAAAGCCATCTTGCTTTCCACCCCACCATTATTCCTATCTCTTTTCTCAAGAGCAGGAAAGGAGTAACAGACTCAGGTCTGATGTTTACAATATCAGGGGCATATTTTACAAATACATGTGGTTTTTGGGGGGGTTTTTAGCTTGAAAGATACTCCAAAGTAGTCAATCAGCTTTATTGATGTCCTGTTCACTCCTCTTGAGATAGATAGATAGATTATATATATTAAGGATCCCACCAAAATTTCTTCCTTACTCCTCCTTTTCTCGGCTGATCTTTGATTTTTAACTTCCATACCAGCAGACGCAGCCATTCTGTTCCATTTAGAAACTGGCATGCTATGGACTGCTATGTTTCTATTTCTGTACACTCTTAAAACAGAGTGAGGCTCATTTGATCAGAACAACACAGTGGGTAGCCTCGTTAGACTCCTAGGTAGATGAAATTATTCTAGTGATATTGTACTATCTACATTAACTATTTATGCAGCATATACTTTTCCTTCTTGAGATCAGTCCTGAAAGGTCCCTTTAGATCTGTATCCACCATCACTCCCAAGTCACTCTCCTACTCAGCACTATGTAGAAAATGACTTTGTAAGGTACATAGATAGATTTTTAGAAAATGAGTAAAATTTCCTATTCCTTGTAAATAGTATTCTTCCTTCAGCCCTCTCCAGCAAGTAACTATCAACAAAATGTCTGTTACAAATAGTTTCCTACAGAAATCTTAGAAATCCCAAGGCATTCTCCAGAATCTTGTCTCTTGGTGGTTTTCCCCCAGAGAAACATTAAACAAATGGGGAGCATTATGCCTTCAGTGCAAGAAATCAACACAAAGGTAGCCTAACAGGACTTGAGGTTTTGTTTCCTGACAGCCACTCTTAGTTTAGACAACATAACTCGTGAGCTCAGAATTACCAGGCTGCAATGTGTTAATCAAAGAGCTGGCTTTGAGATGTGTTTTAGGGACTCCCCAGCAAGCATATCGAGTCACTACAGAAAGCATAATGAGCTCTCACTATGGGAATTGCCAAGAAGCAATAAATTTTACTGCAAGGGGCAAGAAAGGAGGAAGGTAGAGAATTGAGCAGAAAATATACATAAAATACGGCTACTTGGGGACAGAAGAGCCTCAGTTGGTGCAAATCACTATCAGTGAAGTCTGACTGCCCCTCGCCACCCCATCCCACCCCCCAGGACCTCTGCCCCCATTCAACCCGTTCCCTGCCCTCTGACTGCCCCGACCCTTATCCACACCCCCACCCCCTGACCATCACCCTGAACTCCTCTGCCCTCTATCCACTCCCCCCACTCCCTGCCCCCTTACTGTGCTGCCTGGAGCGCTGGTGACGCTACAGCCACACCGCTCAGCTGGAGCCAGCCACACACAGCGCAGCACAGAGCACCAAGTCAGGCTAGGCTCTGCAGCTGCGCTGCTTGAGGAGCTTGCCGCCCAGAGCATTGCGCCAACGGCACAGTGAGCTGAGGTTGCGGGGGCGGGGAACAGCGGGGGAGGGGCCGGGGGCAAGCCTCCCGGGGCAGGAGCTCAGGGGCCGGGCAGGAGGGTCCCGCGGGCTGGATGTGGCCCAGGGGCCGTAGTTTGCCCACCTCTGTTCTAGTGTGTGGTACCCATAACAAGCTTTTAGGCCCCAATTCAGCAAAGCATGTAAACATGTGCCAAATCAGGACCCTAATCACTAAAGTGTTATTCCTTTTGCTCAAGTGGTAGGAGTTTATGCGTCTTGTGCCACAGTTCCCCACATCAATCTTTTCTGATGACCATCGTGTTTGTATGTATATACAACCATAGTTCATTACACAATGCTACCCTACATGGGACTTTGGTCCCCCCTCTCCTTGACTTCAGCTGCTCAGTCAGGTTGTTTAATGACAAGGGGAGTGTGTAATACACTGGCTTAGTGTGTGTGATCATATCACCCTCTGTTGGCTACTCTCCATTAGTAGAAGAGCCTGCTGCTTATTAAAGGCTATAGGAGTTACACCTTTAGATCAGGTGATCGGGGCTTGTGCTTTTTGTGCTGAAGGTCCTAGGTTAGACCACCAATGACCATGGTGGCTATGTAGATTGTTACACTTCCACAGGTCTGCTGTTGGAGTAGTGCTATAACACTTTCTCTCTATTAGGAATAGCAAATCATGTATTTGCACAGCTTGACCTACTACATGAGGGAAAATCTAATAACCAGGATGGGTGAAGAGATTTTTATTCTGGGTCAGCACACTATCAATTGTAGGAAAGTTGCACAAGTATTTCCATTCAAAGGGGAACATTTTCAACTACTTATAACTTTGAGCCTTTTATCTTATAGGCACTTTCTAGTAGAATTGTTCTCAGTACATGAGGGGGTTTTCTTTTCTTTTTAAAAGTTGAACAAAACTGGTTCTGCCATTATCTAGAAAGAAGAGAATGAAAGAATACTTTGTTCCCAGGCCTCATCCTATTTAGCCACACTACCTTTCAGGAAAAACAAACACCAAAATCTATGCGCTTAATGACAATGGTGCTCGTCTTTGCAATTCACCAGTTGCATGGGAGATGCGGCTGTGGATCTACATAAACATGGTTTCTATGGATCAACCCCAGACCACCTAAGTCAGGCCCATCACAACCTTAAAGCTGGACTGTGGGGCAACCTAATTGAAGGAGTACCTGGAAGAAGTCTAGATTCTGTATCAATACTTGAACATATTGAACAGTGCAGGACATTCTAATGCTATCTAGCAAATCGTTGCACATGATGGAATTTCGTTGCTAATGTTCTTTAAAGGGAAAAAAAATCCTAGGAAATTCCATACAGAAACCCACAAAGTTGCAAAGTGAGGAACTCAACAGTCAGAAAATGATGAAGTTAAGGTTGCATAGGTTTTGATTGTGAAGGTCAAACTGGGTGATCATCCTGATCCTTCTGGACTTAAAAATCTATTAATCTTAACTCTGCCCTCTTTTGTATATGCATTACAATTTAGGGCCAGGTTTTCAACAGATCTCAGCATATTTGGTGCTGAGCTCTTCTGAAAGTCTAGCCATAAGTGGGAGCTGCTGGGTGCTCAGCACTTCTAAAACTCTGGTCCTTATATTTCTGTCTAAATGGAAGCTGAGCTCTCCTGAATATCTGGCAGTTGACATCTTATTACGTGGTGATACACTGTTTCTCCTGTTGTATAATATTAGATAATATGCAACCTTTCTATTCCATTAATGTGGAGTTTTTTTGGATAGAATATACAACTAAAACAGAGATTATCTTGGTATTTAGAACTGAAGGCTGCACATCTTTCTTTTATATGTTGTAAAAAGCAAAGACGTGATTCAGTCAACAGTCTTTTTGAAGCAAACTTTAATTTACGTTAATCTGATCTGCCATGAAATTTGTGAGCTTGGTGATGACATTGACGTGCATGAGATACATCTTGCAGCATGTACAGTTATAACTGACCATTTTTGCAATTGGCTTGGTTAGACAGTACAAGAAGAGTGAAGTCTAATCTCTCATTCTTCGAGTTCATAACTTGGGTGAAAAACAGAAATCCGTCCAGCAGCATCAAGTTATTCCATGCTGAGTTTCTCAGGTGTGAGAGATGGGTTCTTCTATCTTTTTGTTGTATTCACTGAGATTGTTTGACAGTAAATGTTAGATATCAAGTTGTCTACAATATGTGGACAAGTGACTTACAGTGCATAAGTGCACAGGTGACTTGTCTAACTTAATCAGTTGTGTGTGAGATAACAGTTTTAAAGAACATATATAAAGAATTTAATCTTTCAATTTACTTGTTAATTTAAATGTTAGCCTCACATTTACATAATTTATACAATAATAGCAGTGCTATGTAAATAACACGTGCCCTTCAACAGTGGTTTAGAAAATATGCACACAGCCAACCTACATCCTGTTAACCAAGTGTGTAAACTAAAGAATTAGATGAGGCCAGCACTAGATCACACATACTATTCACTGCAGTTTTGTACTATGATAACTGTAGGCATTGGCACAGTCTACGCATCATGAAGTAACATGAGAACAGTGCTAAAGCTTGCCATGTAAAAAAATTAACCACAGAGCAAGAACTGATGAATGAATTCATTCGGTTAATTTCCTACTTCCCCATTAACAAATAAGTGAAACAGTTACTCAGAAGTGGCTGAGTTTCCGTGTAGTGGTGTGTGGTTTTTTTTTTTTTTTTAAACTATCTGCAATGAGAAAAATATGAAAGACGTTTGAACAAATAGGAAGGAAGGAATGACTAGTAAAAAAAATTGATAAAGGACATGTACAATATTTTCTGGCAAATCTGTACATGTTGTACCTAATCTATGAACCTGAATCTAGCTAGCTATGCTATATTCTATAATACCTGTGTGTATATTAAATAATTAAAAGGTCCAGGGTGGGATATTATAAAATAAAAGCACTGACTCCATCACAATCATAAACTTCCATTCTTTCTACTAGAAACTTCATATACTAGTCTTGAGTAGGGTGAAATACAGTTTATATCAAATGATAAAATCAATACTTTAAGCTATTAGTCCCTGTAGAAGTCATGGTATTTCGGAAGTACAGTATATTCCTCTCAATCCCTCAATAGTCAAGAAAAAGATACTGTGACACTGCTTTTAACGTAATTCAAACATAGGAAATTTAAGAACAACATGGGATAATATAAGAGCTGCATATATGCTGATATACTCACTGTCAAGCTTTATAGTGAACAGCCCCTTTCAGTGTACCCCAAAGCAATGGCTGTACTTGATTTGAGGAATATTTTCTTCGTGGGGAACAAAAACCAGTATTTCTTAATCTTCATAGTATCACCAATTTGGGGTTTCCCTCCTTATTAGCTCTCTGTGGGTCAAATTCTGGTTCCACTAAAGTCAATGACAAAATTGACTTTGATTGGACCAGGCTTTGGCCCTACCCGTTTTAATGTGGCATTCATGAGTGGTGCTGGCTTGACAGTTTGGGAGGCCAATGGACAGTTTATCCAAAGAACAGGTTCAGTATAGGTAGCAGCATTGTGAACTCTCCCAGACTGCTCCACCAATGTACAATACCCTCAAACCTGCCCCAGGAGGACCATTTCCAAAGGACAAAGGGATGGTTGAGTCATTTATTCATTCTGTTTTTGGCCTCTGTGCTTGGGTTGCTAAGAAGGATGCCAATTGTGGTGGTGATCTATTTTACGAACCTATGGAGTTCCCATTATTGTAATATCTGAGGACCTCACAACCTTTAATGTATGTGTCGTCACAACACCTCGGTGAGATAGGGAAGTACTATTATCCTTATTTTATCAATAGGGAACTGTGGCACCAAGAAGCTAAAGGTATGTAGGCGTCGCAACACTGAGCGGAGCATAGCCTAAGTCTCATTTTCAAAAGGGGTTTAGGAACCGAAGAGCCTCAGTCTCATTATAAGACAATGGGACTTAGTCTCCAAAATCAGTGAGGTGTTCCAGCACTGAGCAGAGCAACAAGGGTTGTGAGTTCAATCCTTGAGGGGGCCATTTAGGGATCTGGGACAAAAATCTGTCTGGGGATTGGACTTGCTTTGAGCAGGGGGTTGGACTAGATGACCTCCTGAGGTCCCTTCCAACCCTGCTATTCTATGATTCTAACACATACATACCATACCCAAAGTCACACAGGAAGAGTGTGACAGAGTAGCGACTTGAACACGGCTCTCTCAAATTCCAAACTATTGTCCTAACCCCTGGATCATCCTTCCTTTCTGTGCACTGTGAGCATCCACCCTCTGAGAATACCAAGTGCAGTCACGCAGCTAGCAAAAAAGAACTTTTTTTTTAAATATTCTGACCAGCTCTATTAATTTATAAATCAATTTGTTGATTCAGTACTTTCCTAACACCGTCTCTAGTCTGCTTGCCTTTCGTATTATGGTCTGCGATGAGTGGAGCATTCTGCTTAACTCATTATTGCCTAGCAGTGTAAAACATTTTTTTTTAAAGGCCAAGAGTCTTTCCCTATGATCTTATAAACATCTATACAGTGCACACAAATGAAACTTCTTATATCCTTGTACGCATTGGATATTTGTTATCACATATCTAGGATTTGATCTTAGAAAAACGAAAGAAACTATTCCCTCCTCCAGTATTGCTTTTAATGAGCAAATCGGTCTCACCCCAGGAAGTTGGAGCTCTTTAATTTAAGGTGTGGGCTAGGGGAATTATACCTCTAGCTCTTCCTCTAATAAATGCAGTTTTCTTTTTGGTATCTCCAGCTCCAGCCAACTTTAGGGGGTGAGCTGATGTGTTGTTGTTTTTTATAGTTACATCAGGGAAGCTTCACTCTATTGCTTTTTCCCTCTTCAGTATCACCCCAGCTTCTTAAGTGCAGAAAGGAGTGTCTAAATAAAGACGTGTGTGTTTGGGGAGCAGGAATCTTCCCACATGGCCTCTCTGGGCTGACCTTGCCCACCTGTGTTATCAGACCCTAGATTGAGCTTGTGTGTTCTACTGACAATCAGGCACTTTATATGTGCACAAATAACCAGCCTTAAGTTCACCGCAGAAATGGATTTCTTCCTCTAGAAGGTAAGTGCCAAGAGCAAGAGCTGAGGGTCAGAACAGGGAGGAGGGGGAGAGGACAGTCTCACTCTTGCTAGAGCTGGTGGTAAACGAATAAGGGGTCTTTCCCATCTTCAGAATGGGAAGGTGGGGAGGGGGGGGTGAAGAAGCTTGCCAGTTTATGATTCTGCCTGGCTACCCGAAGACAGCTCATTCAAACCTGGCTTCTGAACTTGGCCCATACGTGGACCTGCGGAGAGGGAGCACCTCAGAATTTTTGAGATCACCAGTGCCACCAATGACCCTGGATGGACTCCAAAGGAGGCTATTTCCAGTTAGCCACATTGGAAGGACACTCATGCATTCAAATGGTCATTGAGGTGTGCCATTAAAGTGGAGCAGGGAATTGTGGACCTGGCTCCCCAATAGGGTTAAAAGCCGCCTCAGTCTTCCTAATCAAATTAATGGGAAAACTTGAGAAACAGATGGGATGGAGAAGCAAGGGGAGTCCTCTTTTACACTTAGTTGGCTCCACAGTCAGAGCTTCTGCTTTTTTCTGGTTCCTTGATGCACATTTAAGGCCTGCCTTTCGGCCGTGCATTCATTTCTTTTGGAGGCATAGGTGCTTCACGCTCCTGAAAATCAGGGCCTCTTTGCTTGTGAAAGGTGCTGGATTGACACTCTTGGGGACTCCAGTCCAGTCCCCCTTATCCACAGAACTGATATACCACAGGTAGCAACTTCTCGAACTAACCAATGTAAAGGATAACTTCTGGAGGAACCACCTCCATCGGTGAGATGGTAGTTTATTCTCCATACTTATTCAGTATGCAGTACCAGTTGTGGTGATGTGACTGCTTATCCACTAGAAACTGAAGCAAGGTCATAACTGTAGGCCTTTGTGAGCCCTCATATAGTGTCACTGCTCACGAGTGAATAAAATTTAATTTTAACAAGAAATAACTCCTAATCTCTCTTTTCAGATATAGATAACCTCTTTATGTACTACAAATGATTGTGACTGTTTCCCTCTTCCTTTCCCAGCACCTGCCCCAAACTAGTGGTGCTGAGCCATTTTTTTTTTTTTTTTTTTTTTTTTTGGTCACGTGTTTGCATTCTGAAATGGTATTGGCTTATAGGGTGGCACATTTTTATAATGGTGTCAACTGAGCTCTGAAGAGTAACTTTCCAAAACTCTTGAGCTTTTTTTCTTTCCCCTTTGCGGCTTAAGAACTTTCACCTCAGATCATCATGGAGTGGCAAGACCAATACAGCTTCATAGTCTGCAAAGCCCCATATGTTGTCTGACTATTTTGTAGTAGAAGAAAATGAAGGGTTCAGTTTGTTGGAAAGAATGCCCCTTCCACTCCCCAGTGAGCCTTGCTCTCTTTCTCTTCCTCCTCTTGTGCACAAGCATTCAATCTAGTATTCACCTGTCATGGATGAAAAATGTTAACTAGCTAGCTGTGTACTAGCGTCAGATTGAGAGCTGGCTTGGCCGGTTCAGTTGGATGACTCAATACACTTAGACCAAACCAAGTGCTGGCATGAAATGGAGTCTTGGTATCCTTGTTCTCACATACTGTAGCATGAGGCTTCTCAAGAATGATCAGATAGAATCAGAAATAGAATATTATATTTCTTAAGCACAGCCAGCAGGATGCATGCACTGTACAGACAGGGAGATGCAGAATTTACCATTTTACAGTGATGTTGTAACTGAACATGGGCTAACTTCTGCCCTCTGCAGAGAATACACTTTCCTCTCAGGAGTTAAATCTGCCTCTGTCCACTTGCCATATGGCAGTGGGCCCAGGAAACAGACCTTTGAATATGTTGATGGATTCTTTACCCAATTGTCTGTCACCTAGCCAAGGGAGAGTTCCAAAGGACTGTCCCTGACTGACAACTCCGTTTCCAAACTCTTCTGGGTGAGGGTTGAGATACAGCATAAAGATTCCTGAAATAAGGCAACTAAGGACAGGGAAGGGGTCTCCTTCCAGGCAGTATGTTCTATGGGACTGAGCATGGTATTGGGACACAGGGTTGCTTGATTTCTAGTCCTGACTTTGTCACAAGTTTTACTAGGCCAATGGCAAATCACCTATTCTGCCTCATCCTGTAAAGCGAGACTGATGAAACAAACTTGAGATTATTGTGAGCTTTAGTTAATGCTTGTGCAGCACTCTGAAGATGGCACTTACATAGCTGTTTACAAGTGATTACTACAAAGAACTCTGCCTGTAGTATTGATGGTAGAGAGTAAACTGCTCAGTAACTTTCCCTGAACTATCTTGCAAATACCAGTGCTATCTGATATGATTGTATTTTCTCTGACACTACTGCTGGCTCTGGTCCTGCTAGAGCAGAGAAGTCTTGATCAAGTGGCTCATTCAAGGACAAATGCTTTAGCTGAGTCTCCCCCAGATTCCAGGAGAGTGACTTTTTCCTCTCCTTCTCATTTGGCAGTAAAAGGAAGGCTAACGATGCTCCTTTAAATAAAATAAACTTGTTGCATTAGGTTAGTCTAGACAAAGGAAATCAAACTAATTAGCAGAAAGACTGTAATGACAGGTCTTCCTACACTGCACATTAAAAGTACCTCATCCAGGCTCCTGTGGTTTGGTATCTATTCAGAAGGATCTCTCTGGTCTTCCTTCCCGCAAAAGATGAGAAATAGAATAATACTGGGCTTCAGTTAGAGACATAACCATAATTCAATACTAGGCAGAGGTCTGGGGGCCAGGAATGGCTGCCCTGCCAAGTTAATGTTATAAAACACACAATCCCGGTTTATGCATGGCAACTGATTCCCCTGTGATTGAATCTCCTACTCAATAAGGGGCCAAGTTTATAAACTACTAAAATACAGAAAGAACAAATATTTACATTTTTAAGAAAACAAGAGATGGAGAACCACGGAACAGAGCATTAATCAAAGCCACAATGTCATAGGTGTGGGACAGCTGATTGTTGCCATCAGTGTGAAGTAGGGGAAAATGAAGTTAGTTTCCAGTATTTGGGATGTAGGATGTGTTGTACTACAGGCACTTTTAAAACCCCTCACTAGAAAGTCATCACTTTGTTAATGACAGAACTTGGTAGTAACAATGAATAAATGGCAGTTTCAAAGTTTCTGTAAGCTTCAAGTCCTTTCACCACGTCCATTGTAAACCTAGAGTATGCATTTTCTGCTACATGAAATAGTCTTGGTTAGCAGTCATATTCTTACTCATGTTAGGTATACAACTACATTTTAATCTATATTTCGACATCATATATAGCGGTGCATAATCTGTTCATGACATGGCTCAAGCACCAAATGTTGTAATCTAAATCTGTTTTTTGTATAATTGGAAAACGTGACAGTAGTAAAAATGACTTTAAAGATATTAATATACAGATACGCTAAGTCACTAAGGCTTCTTTAGAAGCCATACAAATAACACTCAAGCACAATTTGGGTTTTTCACTCATGTAAAGAAGGAAGACAACTATTAAATTCCAACTCCAGAGTCTTTATTCTACATAGCAAGGAAAAGTTGGTAAGTATAATATACCTGCTTAGAGTACGTACATTGATCTGTTAGGACTACTATATAGAATATTTATAGTCAGTCACTCCCAAGCTTTTGCAGGATGCAAATAGGATTCAAAAGTTCATCCAACTGGCAAGATACAATCACACTTGCTAGCCATACTATCCAAGCTTATTTCTGCTGTGATATCTTTGCACAATGATACTGCAACAACATCAAAGGTGTGTGTGTGTGTGTGTGTGTGTGTGTGTGTGTGTGTACACCGCTACCTCGATATAACGTGACCCGATATAACACAAATTCGGATATAACGCGGTAAAGCAGTGCTCCGGGGGGGGCGGGGCTGCGCACTCCGGTGAATCAAAGCAAGTTCAATATACACGGTTTCACCTATAACACGGTAAGGTGTTTTTTGGCTCCAGAGGACAGCGTTATATCGAGGTAGAGGGGTGTGTGTGTGTGTGTGTGTATGTGTATATATATATATATATATATATATATATATATCTATCCATTTTTATATATATATACACATACAAACTCTGCCTTGTAGTAGGAAAAAGAGAAAACTGTCTCACTCCTAAGAGGTACCAGATACTTCAACAATGGATGCCAATATAAGAATCTAGATAGCATATAGTCTTTAATACACCTTTAATTATAAACCTTTAATATGGGTTTATACAGATTCTCATTCTGAGGTGCTGTGGCTGCTAAACATCCATAAGATAAAAGGTATGGCTTTTCTAGCTCTTGTTATGCCAGAAGCTCAATCACTATAGATTTCAAGATTGTGGTGTACCAAAACACTGCAAGAGGGAGGTAATGCGCAGCTAGAGTAAAAGCCTTGCAATTTTAAGTTTGACTCATACGTTTTTTAGTATGTCAAAGTTAACTTGCCAGTTTTGCCTTGAATAAAATGTTGAGGTTACCTCATCTGCAACAATCCATATTTTTACAGTAGGGGATTCCTGGAGCATTGCAAACACTCAAGTGGTGGTTTAGTTATAGTATGTTAGTTATTTGGTCATGTTATCAAAATGGGTGGTGATAGATCCCTGAAAAAAAGCCCTCCTCTGGTGAGTTGAAACCCAAAGTTCTTCAAAGTAACACTCATCAAAGACACCCTTAAGCAGAATCTCAACTCATACAGCGTCAATATTGATAACTTAGAACAGGGGTAGGCAACCTATGGCATGCGTGCTGATTTTCAGTGGCACTCACACTGCCCGGGTCCTGGCCACCAGTCCGAGGGGTTCTGCATTTTAATTTAATTTTAAATGAAGCTTCTTAAACATTTTAAAAAACTTATTTACTTTACATACAACAATAGTTTAATTATATAGTATAGACTTGTAGAAAGAGACCTTCTAAAGATGTTAAAATGTATTACTGCCATGCAAAACCTTAAATTAGAGTGAATAAATGAAGACTCGGCACACCACTTCTGAAAGGTTGCTGATCCCTGGCTTAGATACAACCGAGGACAGACCTGAATGGAAAGCAACTATCAATAAAGGTAGTAAACAGTGAGGAAGACAGATGTGAAAAACTGTTTGAAAAAAGGACCAAGTGTCGTACCTTAAATTTTGAAACAAAGTTGTTTAGAATTGGAAAACCAAAGTTTTTCATGTTGAAAATGTCAAAAGAAAGCATTTGAGCAACTTCAAAGCTTCGTTTACTTGAAAATTTTCAAAATACTTGCCACCAACCCTTTCCTGCAAGGAGTTTGTTTTGATAAATCAGTAGTTTCTGATGTAAAAACTCCTGCTGAAAAATACCTGACCAGGTCTAGACAGAACCTGTCTTTCAGTTCTCTTCCAGAGATAACCCATGTAGTGGGGGGCAATTTGGCCAATTCTGCACTTGTTTATATGTAGAATGTGTGTGTGCATGTGCATGCAGCTATCCTCGGATATCCTCCGGTTTGCAGGGCTCTACTAATCAAATTAGCAGATGTGTCAAAAATAGTGGGAGTGGTAAACAATGAAGAGGACAGGTCACTTATTCAGAGTGATCTGGACAGCTTGGTAAACTGGGTGCAAGCAAATAGTATGCGTTTTAATATGGCTAAATGTAAGTGTGTACATCTAGGAACAAAGGAATTTAGGCCATACTGACGGGATGGCAGACTCTATCCTGGGAAGCAGTGACTGAAAAAGATTTGAGGATGCTGGTGGATAATCAGTTGAATATGAACTCCCAGTCTGATGCTGTGGCCAAAAGAGTGACTGTGATCCTTGGATACATAAACGGGGGAATCTTGAGTGGGAGTAGAGAGATTATTTTACCTCTATTCTTGGCACTAGTGCAACTGCTGCTGGAAACTGTCCAACTCTGGTACCCACAATTTAAGAAAGATGTTGATAAATTGGGGAAGGTTCAGAGAAGAACCATGAGACTGATTATAGGATTAGAAAACATGTGATAGACTGAGTTCCTGGATTCTATTTAGCTTATTCAAGTGAAAGCTAAGAGGTGACTTTATCAGTCTTTAAGAACCTACACCAAACAAATGTTTAGTAATGGGCTCATCAGTCTAGCAGAGAAAGGTATAATGCAATCCAGTGGCTGAAAGTTGAAGCTAGACACACTCAGACTGGAAATAAGTTTTTTTTACCAGTTTTTAACAGTGAGAAATTATTTAATAGTGAAAGTAACTAACCCTTTGAACAACTTACCAAGGGTTGTGGTGGATTCTTCATCAATGTCACTTTAAAAATCAAGATGGGATGGTTCTTCTAAAAGCTCTGCTCTAGGAATTGTTTTGGGGAAGTTCTATGGCCTGTGTTATACAGGAGATCAGACTAGACAATCATATGGCCTTAGAATCTATGAATTACCAGATGCCATCTGGGAGGGATAGCTCAGTGGTTTTGAGCATTGGCCTGCTAACCCGAGGGTTGTGAGTTCAATCCTTGAGGGGGCTACATAGGGATCTGGGGCAAAATCAGTACTTGGTCCTGCTAGTGAAGGCAGGGGGCTGGACTCGATGACCTTTCAGGGTCCCTTCCAGTTCTGAGATATAGGTATATCTCCATATATATATATTTTTTTTATAGCACAGGCAGTATAAATATGGGTTCCCTGATTAAAGGCACAACTGCCTTATATTATGTTTACTAGGCCAGTTTGGGCTGAGTTTTAAAAAATTTCTATTCTCTCTTTTCTTCGCCCTCCTTCCCCACCCCCCCACCGCCATAAAACTAACAAATGCTGATGTAGTTGTGGTGTGCAATGGCAAAAATATCTTTCCTGCTACAAATTTGGCCTCTCATCACAAATAAGTAGCCAACTTTATAGCATTCCATATCACTGCAATTTGTTTATTCCACTTAATGTTTAAAAAAAGAGGAAAAATAATTTCCTTAGGATTTCTATATATCTAATGGTGGTATTAAGTTCTGCCTGCATCACCGGCAAGTGGTATGTAAATTTTTGGGAAGCATAGGAATTTATCAAGGTCGCTATGCGTTTTGGTGTATGTATCCCCAAAGAAGACAACCAAAGTATTCATGCCTCCAAGACTTTAGTTTTATTATTCAGTGTCTCTGGGGAAGTAGTTCATATCTGGGGCATTACGGACCAACGCTGAAAGACTTTCACCTGTTCTCCCTTCCTTCACCCTTGAAAAATGAGAAACTTCTCTGTCGTTCCACTGCTACTTCAAAACACAAAGTGAAGCAGGGGTTTTGGAGCTCTGCAAGATAAGAGGAGCCCAAGCAGTGGAGAGCTTAGTATTGTAGATCAATAATTAACTGTTTAAATCCATATCATTCCTGGCAGGAGGTCAGTGCAGAGAAAAATTATGTGATCTCTAATTCTGGCACTGATGATGAAATGAGAAGCTGTATTCAAAACTGCCTGAGCTTAGCTTAACTGAATAGCCAAGAAGCCCGTAGTTGTAAACATTGATTCTCTTAGTGGCACAACAATTCTACTTAGTGGTACAACTCTAGAGGCAACTACCCAGGCCGTAGTTTGATCTGGCATTGAAAAGCCAAATGCTACAGCAAGTTGGTATCTTACATCTGGGTGGGGGTTACTTTTAAGTCTTCCTTACAGCCTCCCCCACACCAAAAATAAAGTAACCAGCAAATTATACAATGTTGATCATGCCTTGAGGGAGATGGAAGTTTTTCGTACCTCTGTTGCAGGTAACTTGACTGTATGAGGCATGCTTGTGGGGGGAGGAGGGAAAGAGTGTGTCGGGAGATGGTTAGGTACTACATAAGTCACACTCTCCAAGAATTCCCTCAACTCTTTCCCTGGAGCCTGGGAGTTCTCCTAGCAGCTTGTCTTGGCTGTGGTGTGGCCCTCACAGCCACCTCTCATATCTTCAGGATTTGCTGAGGGGCTCCCTACCTTAACATTGAAAAGGTTTTTCAGCAGATCAACCTTTAATGGTTGCTGCCTACTTCCATAGAATGAACTTTGGGGGCAGTGTGTGAGCCAAGTTTCCAGTAGGTCAGTGGAAGCAGGGGAAATTTGTGTCTGAGCTTAGAGCTGCCCCATAATGGCTGGTGCAGTAACCAGGGAACACACTGGAGTTCTCTAGAAAGGGGTCCTGGTGAGAGTATGGGGTTTCTCTTTCCTAACATTTAGGGCTGGTCTTCACTATGGAGAGATCAATGCTTCTGCAATTGATGCAGCAGGGGTCCATTTAGCAGCTCTAGTGAAGACCTGCTAAATCAATGGCAGAGCACTCTCCAGTCGACCCTGGTACTCCAGGTCCCTGAGAAGATTAAGGTAAGTCAACAGGAGAGCGTCTCCTGTCAACCCAGTGCGGTGTAGACACCGTAGTAAGTCGACCTAAGCTACATCGACTCCAGCTACGTTATTCACGTAGCTGGAGAAGCGTAACTTAGGTCAACTTCCCTAGTAGTGAAGACAAGCCTATAGTATTAGTCCATGTTTAGGGACATAACAGAACCTACTGATTTAAACAGTGTTCTAGTAAAGTATGTACAGTGCCTTAGCATGGATACAAGGGCTAACAAGCAGGCCACAACCCTCTGGAATGTCAGATTGCTTAAGAATTTCACATCACCTGTGACTTTAATTCTTTTTATGTATAGAGACATGAGCAGTGTCTCCATGGAAGCCCAAGGCACATGGAGAGTTTCTAGTCCAGGAAAAATCCCCAAATCCTCCCAATTGTACTGACTCTGCTCCTGGCACAAGCTGTTCAGTTTCAGGAACTGGGAAGGACCGCTCTTCCCAATGTGAGAGCTTAGGAAAAATTAAGGGTTACATTTTTTCCCAAAAGTTTTGCCTCACTCTTGCAGAAGAATTTGACTATAAAACTTGCTTCTGTGGTTGAATCAGGGGCATAAGTCAAAGAAGTTATATCTGTACATGACTTATACCCATGATCAGTCAGAGATGCAAGTATTCTGACCTTTGCCACAATTCATTTTGTAGATACAATTTTGTTCACACCAAGGGTGCTAGCCTTCAGCCTGGTAAAAACAATGCCCCATACATGTTATAGTAGGGCTAGAATGTGAGGAAGTAGCAATTTCTAGCATGTTAGCAATGAACCACGTTAGAGCTGTACCCTACAATTCCAATAGGTATGCCTTTGTCCCCATGTGCAGATTAGCGTAATTGACTAGATGCACTATGAGGAAGGGGAGACCAGGGAATTGAGCTCAGTTTCCCAAGAACACGATCTGTTAGCTTGGGGTGAAATTACTATGGAATTTAATTCTGGTTTGGTCCTCTTTTGTCTGAACCAGTTTGCTAGTCCTCAAATCTTCCAACTGTTTTTGTGCAACACATGCTATTGTCTTCTTAGAAGACTGAGCCAGATTTTCATCTGGTGTAAATCCACATAACCCCATGAAAATCAGTGGTGTTATGCAACTTACACCAGAAGAGGATCTGGCCCATTTGTCTGCCATCACTTCAGAATCTTTAGTCAAGTAGTGTCTATGGCTCCTCAATGCAAGGTAGACGTTCACTCTAATTGCCAAAAAAGTAGTTAGAAAGTATTAATGTAGCTTCTTCGCTTCTAGGGCAAAATACATTACCCTTCTGATAGTGGTCATGTACATACCTCTAAAGTGATGCCTAATGGTCCTCAAACTCTTCATTACAGATAAGACAACGACATAGTTTGGCCTCAAGTGTTATTTGGAAAAGTTTTGAATACGTTTTAAAGTATTGGGTTTTATGTTTTCCCTTCTTATATGTTCTGCAGTTGCAAGGGGCCTAGGATTGGGCATTTTAGTGGTTGAAAATTCATTAACTGGAGAAACGGTCTTCTAGCGTAAAGGCCAGTGCCATTGCAACAAGATGGATACAGTACAGTGCTCAGATGACTTCATGCTGCTAATATGAAATCACAGCAGCACAGGAGTCTCCAAACGAGAACTTAAAGTGAGAAGGTAGCACTGGATCCTTTCTTCATACAAAGGTCCCTGACTGGGCATCTTTAGTTCAACTAATCTCCAAAATCAGGTGTAACTGATAAAAAATGAAGAAAGTAGCATTTTGTCTCCATGGCAACAAATAGGAATTCTTTGCTTCCCACACCTACTTTAAGTGCTAGAACTTGGCATCTTATTTCCAAATTTATTTTCTCTCTCTTCGGTTAACAGAAGTACTGCCTCATCTTAAATACTGAGGAAAGTTTTTAAAGGCTAAAGCCCTGAATATATAAATAACAGCCATATGTATTTTAAGATATATGCATATTTCTCTCTCATGTAACTTCTCTTCCCCATTCTAGCCCTAAAGCAAAACAGAGGTTGCAAAGTAAACCTCTCCATAATAGAGATCCTGTTGAATGGCTGACCTTAATTACAGCCCCATGTGCATATCTCTTTAGAGTGCCAGAAGGGATGATCTAGTCAGACTACTTGCATAATACAGGCATGGTACATATTAAAAGGATTAAAAACTGGTTAACTGATGGGTCTCAAATTGTAATTGTAAACATGGAATCATCATCAAGTGGGTGTGTTTCCAATGGGGGTCCTGCAGGGATTGGTTCTTGTCCATATGCTATTTAACATTTTTATCAGTGATTTGAAAGAAAATGTAACATTGTCACTGATAAAGTTTGCAGATGACACACAAATTAGGGGATGGTAGATAATTAAAAGGACAGGTCACTGATTCAGAGTGATCTGGATTGCTTGGTAACCTGGGCACAAGCAAACCATGTACATTTTAATAGTGTTAAATGTAAATGTATAAAACTAGGAACAAAGAATGTAGGCCATACTTACAGAATGGGGGACTCTATAGTGGGACACAGTGACTGAAAAAGATTTGGGGATTGTGGTAGATAATTTGTTGAACATGAGTTCTCAGTGTGATTCTGTGGCCAAAAGATCTAATGTAATTTTGGGATGCATAAACAGGAGAATCTCAAGTAGGAATAGAGGGTGTGGTGTGTTTTTTTTTTTTTTTTTTTAATCTTTTTTTTTGTTTTTGGTGTTATTGATTTTTGATTACTATGTCCAGTTCTGATATCCACAATTCAAGAAAAATGTTGATAAATTGGACAGGGCTCAGGTATGTATTTATAGAATAGACATTTATCATATCTCCTCTTGGATAAGCTAAACAAATCAGTCCTTTTTTTAAGTGTTTTTACCCGTGAAAAGCTTTTCCAGACCTTGAATCATTCTTGTGCCTTTTTGGTGAACCCTTTCCAGTTTGTCAACAGCCTTTTTGAAGGGCAGACACCAGAACTGGCCACAGTATTCCATTATGGGTCTCATTAATGCCCACACACAGGTAATTACACCTCTCTACTGCTATTTGTTATTACCATTCCTATATATCCAAGGATTGAATTTGTCCTCTTAGCTGCATCATCCCAATTTAAATGTGACTTCTTAAGATTACAGAACATAATTAGAGCTGAGCTGGAACAGGACTTTCTATTCCACAAAATACGCTGAAGAATTTTGATTTTTTTTCATTCAATAGTGGTTTCAGAAAAAAAATATCTCCGAGGTGTTTGTGGAAGAGCTACATGCCTGCTCAGCTAGGAGACCGAGCCAGGCAGCCTGCCCACTCACCTGCCAGGAAATGAGGAGCTGTCAAGGTGGGAAAACCACTGCCGGGGGAGCTGGGTCTTGCCAGGTGAGCTGCTGAGGAGCAGGTAGCAGAAGCTGACAGGAAACTCGACATCTGTCCAATGAAATGTTGAAATCAATATGTTCCCACGTTGCTATTGCCAAATCAGTATAGTCTGCCAGGAAAACATTCCACTGGAAAATTTCTGACCGGCTCGAAGTATAATATGTAAGCTGGAAGTTCTTAGACGGCTGCATGTATTGTACTTGACTCACTACAGAGCGAAGTTGAATACTTCAATAAGTTACAAATAACTTAACCTTAATTGTCAACTAACCTTTACAAGGTTCCGGAAGATCCAGTGCCATGGGACTAGGAAGCCTATAGAGACAGATGAGCATAAATGGGTGACCACCTGACCTCACTGAGTAAAACGCTTATTGACTTCAATGGCTAGAATTTCACTGAATCGGAGTGGCTGTTAATAGCATTGTTCATGTCTTACAAATATATTCAAGCTTAAATGCTTGTTCTCCTGACAAGCTGCTCCTGTAGCCCTCTAACAATAGAACGGAAGTGGTCTGATGTTGTCCCACCCTGTTAGAAAGTGCTGGAATCCTGCAAATCGCTGCTACTAGGCTGTGCCTGCACTAGCACTTTTGTCAGTATAACTTTCAGGGTGTGAAAAAACACACCCCTGAGTGACATAAGTTACACTGACCTAAGCGTCGGTGTGGGCAGCGCTATGTCGGTGTGAGAGCTGCTCCCGCTGATTTAGTTACCACCTCTCTCAGAGGTGGTTTTGTTATGTTGATGGGAGAGCTCTCTCTTGTCAGCTTACAGCATCTTCATCAGACATGCTGCAGTGGCACAGCTGCAGTGCTGCATGTGTAGACAAGCCCTTCATTCCTGCTAACTCACTGGAGTAGATATGGCTTATTAAACTCCTCTCTTCCTCCTCACCACAGATTCAAGAGGTGGGACTAGCCTTCTACCAAAGGGAGCTAGATTTTAGGAGATGTGCCCATAAGAGTCCTCGCTTAAGAACTCTTGTGGGCACTGATGGTAGCAGCCAACCTTGGGGGAGAACTCATTATGATTATATTTTTCTAGGTGATGTTTAACCTCTAATCAATAAATATGACTTCTGTTGGCAGCAGGGTGGGGTCTCCGCCTACACGTTATACCCTCAGTGATTTCCAAGTTTGTATTATTCCTGCAGTAGTTGCTCCTTAACAGCTGCAAAATGCCATGACAATTGAATAGCAAAGGAGGATCCTGACTTTACAAGCTGTATTGACTTGCTTAAAGTCAGGAGGCTCTTTTTATTTTAAAGACAAATCACTAGAAGCCAAAACTTTGTGTCTTTCCAAAGCTCACTTTTTGTAGTGCATGTGATTAAGGCCTGATCTCTTGTTAGAAGGCAGGGCTTATTTTCCATGGGAATATTATGACTCCGTAGCTCATTGTAGCTATAAACATTTTTTTAAAAATCTCTCATGATTTACATATGTTTTCATGATTGTTTAGGGTATTTATAAGACCCCAAAGTTGATCTATTGTTCTATTGTCCGCTATCTCACAGTTCCAAATTCAACACATGCAATAGAAATGCAGCAGAACCAAAGACATCGGGGCCCAATTCTTTTCTGCACCAAGACACACTTGGCAATGGGTTGGCCAGGGAACAAGTTACAGCTCCTTGTTTGTCAAGGTGCCCTAGCTCCAGCTCTTATGTAAGTTACAGCATTGTAGGGGCTTCTGCTTTCACTTATAACAGCTGGCTATGGTCCTTAAATGGCTTTATGCCTTCTAGGAATTGTCATAGGGAAGCTTACCACTGCTCTACTTCTATGCTGCAGGTAAGGATGGTGTGAAGATGGGCTCCACTGCCTTTATGCTAATTGAGATTTTTCCGCTTTGCTGGAGGAATTCTCACCTGGCCAGTTGTGGCCAGATTAAATCCCCTTTGTGAATCTTGGGTAGAATGGAACTGGGTCTGAGGCTCTGGCCCATTATTGCCAGCAGTCTATATTCAGTGGACCCAGCCTATTCAGAAAGAAAATCAACTTAACATTCATCATGTTACTTTTGCACCTTTGGAGTAAGCTCACTTAAGAATTCTCCAAAATGCTTCTGTGCTTTCATTGAGGGTGTTTTTTGTGGTGGTTACAGAAGTCCATGGAATGTTTCTGTCACCAGGTTGTATGTACCTTTGTTTTCGTGAATACAGTTTGTGCTGCTTACGGTGTCTGGCTTTAAGAGGAAGCGACTTGCAGGTTAGCATGGTTCTGAAGAGGCACCCATGTGATTAGAAATGTGATGATCTAAAAGGATGCACAACACTTTGACCTACTAGTTTAGGACAGAGTAATACACTCTTTGTGAACATCTAAAAATCCAGATTTGATAGGGATCAAATGATAGAAATAACTGGTGTGTGCATACCTGACTACTAAAATACTTGGTTACATGTACTGCAGATTTCAGTTTCTGATAACCTTACAATAGTGGCTTTGAGTAATAATGCTTTATTAGTTATAAACATGGATTTACTGGATAAATACTGGCTTATTATTCCATCAAATGGCCCTCATTCTCTAGGTAGAAGCTATTTCAGTAATTGTTAAGCTACTATAATTTCATGCCTTTTTTCATAGACTCTCAGAACTGGTAGGGCTGGAAGAGACCTACAGTATTATGGGGCTTCTACACCACCCCTTTCTGGAGGAAGAAGGTGAATCAGGCATTTAAAATCTCTGAACAGTTGCACTGAGCTCTTGATGCCACTTCTTTTTTTAGAAGGGGTTTTGAATCCCTATGTGATTTTTATTGTTAAATAGTATTGGCTCAATATTTGATACTAACAATGATCTAGTTTATAGTGGAAGCTCACTGATCTGTACAGTTTGTAACTTATGTCGAAATGGATCTCCTCACTCAAGTAGTCGTGCTGTGGCTATTATTTTCTGGTGAGGATGGGAGGGTAAGTGGAGTGGGTCTGTTTTCTCTTTCTTTCTTTCTGTAAGAAGTGAATTTGTAATTGTTTGGGGGGCTTTGTATATGTGTCTTGAGCCAGAGAATGCATGTTCATAAACAACCATCGGGATCGATTTCACCCATTACTGGAGTGCAGCCACAAGTGCACGATAATGCGAGATCAGTTTGAGGAAGTGTGGGACACCTATATTAAGCTGAAACTAATGTTGGACTGTAACTATCTGATTTAGGTTTTGGCTTGGATACCAGGATTGACATCCAGTGGTCTTGATGGTGAATCTGCACAGAATCTTTTCCAAGAGTTTTATCTAGTCTCCATCTGCGTATTAATGTGCTGAAAGTTAAGCATTTTGAAAATAGGCCATTTATTTAAAGCACCATAGATATCAGTGGACACTTAGTTTCCTCTGATTTAGTACTTAAGCAAACTGGCTTGCAAAGGTACTGTCACTTACCACAATACTAGTCTACTCCAGTGTCTCCCAGTGGCCAGAAACCCATCCTGCTGGCATACTTGGTGACCAATGAGCCCAAAAAAGTAGCCATTCTCCTAGGGAACTAAACAGATTTCAAAAGTCATAATATCCCAGCTCCCTTAATAGAATGTGTAGACTTGAATACAACGGAAAGAAATCTGTATATTGGGCTCAATACAGGTGTAAGTGGATACAATTCTGTGGCCTGTGTTAAGCAGGAGGTCAGACTAGATAATCGACTGGTCCCTTCATTTCTTCATTACCATGTTTTAGACATGATGGCAGGGATGTCTTCAAGGGGGCAGAAGAAACAGATTTAAGTTATGGCAAGTTGAAAACCTTTCCTTTTCTCCTAAGGTGAATGAAGAGTACAATAGCCATATCTACAACTCTTAGTGAACACTGTCTAGCTGTTGCTGGGATGGGCAAATATCTGTGCAGATAAAATAAAGGCAAATTGTGCTGAAGTGTTATGTCTTCTAACCTTCACTTGTATTATTCTTGCAGGATGCTCTGGAAACTTGCCTTATCTGTTTTTCTGGTGGTGACCTTGGTTAAAGTAACAGATACCAGGAAAAACCGTCCTGCAGGAGCAATTCCATCTCCCTACAAAGACAGCACAAGCAACAACTCAGAGAGGAGGCAGCATCTGAACAAAGAAGTACTGGCCTCCAGCCAGGAGGCCCTGGTGGTCACTGAGAGGAAGTACCTTAAAAGTGACTGGTGCAAAACCCAACCCCTGCGGCAGACTGTCAGCGAGGAGGGCTGCATAAGCCGCACCATCATCAACCGTTTCTGCTATGGCCAGTGCAACTCCTTCTATATCCCCCGGCATGTGAAAAAGGATGAGGAATCCTTCCAGTCCTGTGCTTTCTGCAAGCCTCAGAAAGTCACCTCCTTCACTGTGGAGCTGGAGTGCCCTGAGCTGGATCCACCTTTCCGACTCAAGAAAATCCAGAAAGTCAAGCAGTGCAGGTGTATGTCTGTGAACCTCAGCAACTCGGACAAACAGTGAAAGCAAGTATCTGGCTACTGCTTGGCATCACCCCCATCGGATTTGCTGCTGTCTCTCCTCTTCCCTGAGCAGACTCATTGTCTGGTTTTCTTCCTTCAGGATGCATCTCTCTAGCAGGGAAGGCTCACTTGTCATTTGCCTACTGGAAATAAAGCTTGTTCTGGGCTATGTTAGGCACCTTGCCATAAAACCTCAACATATTTCCAATATAATCCTCTTAAAATTGAATCTTTAAGGGTGGAGCAGGACCCTCCGAATTTGGGATCGATTATCTAGGTGACCGATGGCTGAATCCAGCATTAACCTTTCCACTATGTGGGAAAAACCCTCTGCCCTACACTCCAGTCCTTTCTGGGGGAAGAAAATGTGTCTCGCTACCTTTGCCGTCTCACTCAGTGTTCAGTCTGGAGCTTTTCACCTTCATATTTAAGCGCTTGGTGCTGCCAGCTGCAGCTGTGAGGTGCAGCTATGGGATACAGTGGAGTACTAAAGGAAATGAGAGGCCGCGAGCCTCATGAGAGAACTCTAACTGTAGGATGATGGAGCGCAGAGCCATTCTGTGTCTGAGATGGAGATGAGCATGGGGAGAGGGAATGTTAGGTTGGCCACAACTCTCTCAGCAGCCACCGCTTTTCCATCAGCAGACTGAAGATGGATTCTTGTGCTGTTGCAATTTGACTATATCAAACACAGTCTCTACAGCAATGTTTATTTTGTAACCTAGCTATAGTAAAGTTGTTTAAAATATTATTAGACCTAGCCATGTATATTTTTCTTCTGGCAGAATATTCCGAAGATTAGATTAAAGTGTCTTGAGCAAATAGATTTGATTCAAGTCAGGTGACTGACCTAGCAAACTGACAGGTTTTGAATGGGCTTTCAGTAGATTCTGCCTTAGTATGTTCCAAAACCCATCCAGTTATTACTGTGTATTTATACCTATGTGGGGTAGGGTGGGGGGGAGGGTATTAAAACACTTGTGGGAGCAGTATTCCACTTAAGTTATTAAAGCATTGTAGCACAAAGGACAGATTGCAGTCGTTGTTGCTTTGAATACAAAAGCTGCCTTACGTATCAGTTTCTTCAGGTGTCGGGAGTGGCGTCTTCCACACAGTGAATGGGAATCAAGTGACCTTTGTCATGTTGAAGGAAGAGCAGGCTAGCAAATGCTTGTAGAATGGGGTCACAGCTACAGAAATGAGGAAGGGTTCTGTCCCCTCCTTTACAAAGTGAGAGGGAATAAGCTGTTGTAACTACTGCAGCAGTGTTGCCCCATTACATTTTTGATATAGGGGTATAATGAATCCATGTCGATGGATATTTTAAAGTCATACTAAGTTACTCACTCACCAAAGTTTAGCATGTTTGTATATTCAGTATGTTCCAGTTCAGATGTCTAAGACTAGTGGCTGTAATGTCTTCTCTTTAAACACAGTAAGTTAATCAAAGAGCACACCAACTAATACAAGAGACTAATGTGTGACCTTATTGCATGTCTTATAGCTTAGCATCTGCAATACTTCTGGGCTAATGAAACCAGCCTGTGGAGCACTTCTCTGGCAATGTCTTCAGGAATGACCAATCCCAAGGGTTAAAAGTGTTACAAACTGTTGCCAGCTATGAGTTCAATGGCACAGTTCACTATTATGCGAGGCAGGCTGCTTTAAGAGGCTTTTGGTACTGATCTCTGCTAGAGCTCACCAATCGGTTTACGGGGATTGGCACGGGGAGGGTGGGATCGGGTAGGTATGTTACCCTGTTACAGCTACATTGCATGTATTTTCTGCCTTGTTGTTACACAATGTCAGAGCTGCCAAGGGAAACTCCTAGTCCAGGGCTCGCTTTAGAGGCTGTTACTGCTACGCTGTCAGCCGTATGAATGGGCACTGCTGAATCCAGGTTATTGGGAGTTTTTTGATAGTACAGAGGGAGTTTGAAATGCCTGCAACCCATTTGGGTTCTAGGATTATGAATGTGTCCTTGAAGGAAGAGATTGTAAAGTCAGGCCCTTGTGGTTAAAACTAGATAGAAATGCCCTGGGCCCTCCTTAATTATATTAACTCTACAATTATTTAAGGAAAAAATATGCAAGAATGCTTATCATTAAGCTACACCCAAGCAGGGTTTCTCACCAACTTGCAATATGAATATGCTGCAGCATGAAGCTCCTCTGTGGGGCTGTTTGTATGTAAAAACTGAGTAGAGCTTGTAATGGTTCAAACTGTATTTAATTCTTGTTTTATAAATGAAAACAAAAAATGAAGAAATGCTATAATTATTTTATAGGTGTACTATTAAATTATAGAACAAATAAAGATACTCTAGGGTTATATGGAATCCAGGTGTGTGGGCTTTGCTTCTAACTTCAATATCTTACCACTACTTTAACTGATGGTGTATTGGCTCATTCTCCGGTTCTGTGAGGGCTCAGTTTCAAACTTGCCACAAGACTCAGCTAAAGGATTATGTTGTTGTGCTACCTTGGGAGCATGTAGGAACAAGATGGATACAACCTGCTCTTGTTACCTTCTTGCACGCAGGTGATGAGGGACAATAACCTTCACCAGCCCCATACTTGAGGTAAATCACATCCCACTCACAAATGCTGGTTCACCCATGCTGCCCAAAGACTTACAATCATAGAATATCAGGGTTGGAAGGAATCTCAGGAGGTCATCTAGTCCAACCCCCTGCTCAAAGTAGGACCAATCCCCAAATGACCCCCTCAAGGATTGAGCTCATAACCCTGGGTTTAGCAGGCCAATGCTCAAACCACTGAGCTATCGCTCCCCTAGATTTTTGTTGAAGAGTGTAATTTCCTGACCAGGCACCAAACCCAGGCCATGGTGATGAAAGCACCAAATCCTAGCCACTAGACCACCATGGAGACTCGGTGAGGGGGTAGCCAAGGCTCCACCAATGGCTGGCCTGTCTGCCCACAGAGGCTGCCCTGTGTCATGCCTCAAACTACATGGTGCTACCCACAATGCAGTTGGCCTATCTAGGTGAGTAAAGGGGTGTCTTATGCACTTGACCTGATATTGCAAGGAAGAGAGTAGCCATGATTTCTAGTGATTGGGTTGGGCTGGAGAGAAGATGGTTGCATAGCAGGTGGCAGGAATGTGTGGCTCTCCCACTATTTGGTCATTTGTCCTCAACAAAGTAAATTCTTCCAAGTTTAACAGCCTTTGGCAAAATGTCTTATAATAGTCAGTTGGCATGAAACCAATTGGGTTCTAAAGTAATCTAACAGTATAATCCCCTTTATGGGTTTTTTTTTTAACCATACCATAGCAAAGATATAGTCTAAAATTCTTAGGTTTAGAGATGTTTTTGTAGAACTCACAATCTAAGGAAAAAGATGAGATTTTGTCCATAATGGATGAAGCATATTGAACAGCTTGGCTATTGGGCCATGCCAGTGCTTCTCCAACAGTTTAAGCTTAACAAGTCTCTAGTGCAGACTAACCCTTATAAAGTGAAACTTCCAAAGTAAGATTTTGTGAGCTAAATACATTTTTGCCTTCAAGCTGCATCATGGAGCACTGTGTTCCAAGGTAGCTGTAAGAGGTGAGGGGGGCAGCTTATTTCATTTAATAAACAATGATTCAGAACCACCTGCTTCAAAAGGGATGGGTCTTAGCTACTTGAGTGCTATAAGAATCTCTGGGTACGTCTTCACTACCTGCCCTATCGGCGGCTAGCAATCAATTTATCCGGGATCGATATATCGTGTCTCGTTAAGATGTGATATATCGATCCCCGAACGCGCTCACCGTCAACTCCAGAACTCCACCAGAGCAAACGGCGGTAGTGCAGTCGACGGGGGAGCCACGGCCATCGATCCCACGCCGTCTGGACCCCAGGTAATTCGATCCAAGATACTTCGACTTCAACTATGCTATTCGTGTAGCTGAAGTTGAGTATCTTGGATCGATTTCCCCCCCCCAGTGTAGACCAGCCGTCTGTTAACAGAACGTGCCTCTGCCATACCTAAGTAGTCACTAGGGAATGCTGAGAAAGGGGGTGAGTGCCTTAACCACCAGGCTACAGAGTCATTTTCCTCACCTGCCTTCTGGGCCAATGATTATTCAAGTTGTTCGTATAAGGTAGAACAACTTCACCTGGAAAAACCATAGCCTGGGATTAGGGCATTCACGGCAGGGAGTCAGAGGCCTGGGTTCAAGACTCTGCCTGATACAGAGTAGGGACAAGGTTTGACCCTTGGTCTCTCGTGTGTGAGCACTCTAACCAGTAAGTAAAGGTTACAAAAGGATACCTTTTATCCCCTTGGCCTACTGGATTGGGTTCCTTGGGTGCAATAGGTGCAGTGGGGTAAAGTCTGACTTGAGAATCCTGGTGGGACTTAGCTAGCGGCTGAGCAGGGGTCTTGAGGATCTAAATTTTGGGTTAAGGAACCTAAATCCCTTTTTGGACCTAGCCCTAGCTAGGGAACAGTGCAAAAATAATCCATCTATCTTCCCCCCCCCCACAACAGAGCCTTCTAGATAAATAGAATAAACACTGGGTACCCAGCTGCAACAGTCACAAATTCTGTGAAACCTTGAAAACATGCCCTATAGTCATCCTAGACTTACGGACTTCATAAGGCACTGAGTGGGATTAATACATCATTGTCTAGTGCTTGGGTATGGCTGTTTTGTAACTTTAACTCATGGGGGATAAGCCTAGGCTGAGCTACAGCTGATTGCAGAGGGTCCAGAAGAGCCTTTATACACATGCTAACTGGCAGTCAATTAACTCCAGGTACAAACCTCTACTGCAAACATGCCTTAGTTACTATTTCAGGCTACCTGCAGCTGTAGAAAGATGACACCCTCCTCTCCCCCATCCCCCAACACACAGTTTCTCTTGCTTTATGGGTGTTCTGAAAGCCTTAAAAGCACAGAAATGAGTGCTAGTAGTACTTCCCTACCTCACAGGGGAGGTAAGGAGAGCTATAGTATGAAGGGTCTCAAATATTACAGTGATTGATACTTATGTGGTTGCAGAGATCCTTCTTTACAAAAAGAAAGTTTTGTCTCACTTTCTTCATCTGTAAAAGTAGGTTTGTGAAGAGATAGGGATGAAAGTGCTATGTAAGTGCTAAGTACTGTTAAATCACTAGACACAGAGTCATTGAAGTACCATACAGCCTGAAGGTTTCAATTTGCAACACAAAACAACACAAGCCTTTTATAGACACTTATAAAAGCCACACTGGAATTCTCATTCTCAGTGAGCCACATCTGTATATCAGGCATGGAAGCAATAATTTAGAATGATGCAATTTGCTTAAGTAATGGTGGGTAATGCGCCATTCTGGTGCTTAACCAAGGCTGGAAATTTCAGCTGCAGTTTTGCTGGTCACTGAGCAGCTGAAGCTGAAAACAGTTACAACAAACCAAGCTGTGTATTTTTCACATCACGGTAGAGGGGAAAAAAAACTAATCTGCCAATCATTACACCAGAGCTCTCAGATGTACATATGAGCTGTGAGGCTCTTGGGTTTAGTTACTTCCTGTAGTACCATGAGCAATTAGGGTTGCCAACTTTCTAATCACACAAAACTGAACACCCTGCCCCATTCTCCAAGCCCCCCCCATCCTGCCCCTCCTCAAATGTCTGCTTCCCCCCACGCACTCCATTGCCCCTCCCGCCATGGCCTGCTCTCCCCCACCCTCACTCACTTTCACTGGGCTGGGGCTGGGGGAATGAGGGGTTTGGGGCAGTGGTGCAGGCTCTGGGAGGGAGTTAAGGTGTGGGAGGGCATTCCAACCTGGGGTAGGGGGGGATTAGGAGCAGACTCCAGCTGGGCAGGACTAAGGCTCCCTGCCTGCCCTGATGCTGTGCAATGCCCGTAAGCGGCCGGCATGGCCCTGCAGCCCATAGGTGGAGGGGACAGGGGGCTCTGCCCACGCCCACAAGCACCATCCTCGCAGCTCCCATTGGCAAGGAACCGCAACCAGTGGGCGCTGCAGAGCCAGGGCAGGGGTAGCACACGGAGCTTTCCTGATTGCGCCACCGCAGAGGGGGCTAGGCCGGCCACTTCCTGGAGCTGCGCAGTGCCAGGGCTGGCAGGGAGCCTTAGCCCTGCTGCGCAGCCAACCGGACTTTTAACGGGCGGGTCAGTGATGCTGACTGGAGTTGCCAAGGTCCCTTTTCAACCAGGTGTTCCAGTCAAAAACTGAACGCCTGTCAACCCTATGAGCAACATGTATTTGAAAAGTAAAAGTATAGAGTACCTCATGTAGCTTTCACCATGAAAATTTTACCATGCAATGCCTAGGGAGCTTACAGGGCCTAAGAAGCCACCACGTGTGTGTGTGGGGGAGGAGGGGGACACTATCTAAGCTGTCCAGTAGGACCGAGGCAAAGGTCTTTAGGGCTGAGCCCCTCAAATGTGTTTAAGTGTTAGAGGCCTAAACCCCTTTCAATAGCTGGGCCTAGGCACTGAAGTCTGGGCCAGAGGAAGGCACTGCCCTCTGTTCAGCCATGTCCCCCTCTTCTAGAGCTAGGTTCCTATGCTCTTTCTTGCAACAAAAAAAAAAAAAAAAAAAAACCACCCCCAAGCCAGACGTGGTGCCTTTATAACCTTTAACACAGACAGGACCCTACTGGTAAGGACACCCCTAGTTTGAGGCTTAGGCATGAGCTGGGTTCTGGAATTAGTGCACATGCCCAGCAGCAGCCAGTTAGGTGCCGTAGGTCCTTTACCAATGGAAACTTGGGTGCCTAGAGACCTAAAGCACCTCCAGAGTTAGGCAGCAGCTGAACAGGGTTTTAGAGAGTCTGGTTTTAGAATCTAGTTAGCTAAAGTGGCAGGTGCCCAAATCCCTTGTGGCTCTAACCCCTAGGTGCAAACCCTTCCATTGACTGCAATAGAGTTGTGCCCATTTGTGTTAAAAGCAATTGGCTTAATGTGTGCTCTGCACATTCCTACCCTCCCCCCACAAAAGACAACCATGTCAGAGATTTCTCACATTACCTAAAAGCTCAGGGGTTAGAGCACTCCTATGGGATATGGAAGAGCCAGGTTCAAAGCCTCATGCTCCCTGATTGGGAGCAGGGACTTGAAGCTGGTCTCCCAAATCAGTGGTCTAATCATCAGGCTGTGGAGTCAACCTCTGTCTGGCCCAGTGAATATTTAATTATTTAACACAAAGTGGAACAGCTTCCACAGGAAAGATAGAGTGCCATGAATACACTATGCCTAGTGATCAGGGCACTCACCAAGGTTGCTGGAGACCTGGGCTCAATCCTTGCTGCAATTCAGGCAGAACAGAGATTTGCAAACAGGTGTCCCACATCCCAGATGAGTGCTTTGTCTACTGGGCAATTGGCTATAATGGGGTGGGGGTGGGAGGAAAATCTCTCTCTCTGTTTTTTCACCAAAAAGGGCTCACCTGGTTCAGGCCCCTAAATCCAGGAGGCGAAGAATCCTGAGCAGAGAGGAACCGCCCTGTGGCCTGTCAGTCAAGACCCCACGACCCAAGTCAATGGGATTTAGACACAAGTACCTTTGTGGATTTGGGGCCTAACCATCTCCCCGTTCCTCTTCATTTCACTGGTGGGTAGCTTCTTCAGCTCCCTGCTCAGCTTGCTGGCTTCAGCGAATCCTTTTCTTAGGCACCTAACGCTCCCCATACAAAACATGGTGCACTTAAGTCGAGGCTGATGATTCTACTGGGTGGCAGGATGCCTAGGCATTAGGTGTTGCAATGCACTTCGAACAGCGGCCACTAGTAGTGGCAGATGAGAAGTGACAAAGAAAAAACTTCCTGACTACCCTGAAATATGTGGAAACTTCCGGGGAACTAGAGACAGTAGAAGATAACGCAAGTCTATGAAGCACAATTTAGGGTTTGGGTATAGCTGTCAGCAACACCTCTCATTCAGATTGTCTAAGAACTAGAGTGTCTTTCCTAGGAGCTGGGAATTGGAGTGACAAATACAGAGATACAGTAGAGATGAACACATCCTGGGCTAACAAAACTTCTTCTCTTTAGCACTTTCTCTGTGAACAGGTTAATTTGGTCCCTGATGCTATATTACCTTATAAAGCAACCCTCATTTTAACACTGAAATGCAGTGTTGATACAGAAGTGTGTTAGGCCCAGCTCCTCAAAAGGTACTTAGGAGCCTATCTTCCATTGATTTCAATGGGGGAGTTAAGGCACTCAATACCTTTGAGGATCTGAACCTTAATCTTTATTAAAAGGGTGAGATGGGGTAATTTATTTTACTCAAAGTATTGTCCCCATCTCTAGTTCTCCGTTGACCTCTTGTGCTTACAGGCTTTGCCAGAGACTAAATGTAAACCGAATAATTTTGCACGTTAACATTTTCTATTTAAATACATATAACTAGGTCACATTGCTTCCTGGATTCAGCAGTGCTAAGTTCGCCTCCATTCTTTTTTCTCTGCATGTGCTAATGGAGCTTGAAGGGGTAAGTGGTTGCCATATAAATGTACAAATGCATTGGAGGAATTCACAAGATCGAACCTGAAAAAAAGAATTAAACCTCACACATTACTAAGTGAATTAGCATTTATACAGCCTGAAAAGAGAAATGCATGTCACCTTGATTCATCACAGCTGAGTCATTCTGACAAAGATGCGTGAGTGGCATTTCATCTTGTTACCGGTTATGGCACTGAGGGCAGTGAGCTGCACTATGCAGGGTCCAGGGAATAAGCAGGGCTGTGCAGCACAGGCACCAGACTGGATATGGCGAGGGGATCAAGTGAGGTTCTGCAGAAGGACTTGTGGGAGCCCAGCACATTTGCAGTGAGGCAACTGGTCATAAGAGTCAATGCCTACAGAAAAACCCTTATAGTTCATATGTCAAACATATTTTGGTTGCAGGGATCTCAGATACCCAGCAACAGCATCCCCAAAAATCCATCTGTATCCCATCAAAGAAAGTATGACAAATGGGCTTCTTGCCTCTCCAAATTAAAGACTTGGGATACTCAGCCACTCTTGTATCTTTGTCAGCCCTTCATTCTGTGCTGTTATGTTTTATTTTAAAGGCAAGTCCATTTCCCCTCTCTGAGATGCTGCATTGCAGTACCAAACCTGGCTGAGAAGGCTGAAAGGATCCTCTCTCTAAACTATCCCATATTTATCACCATGGAATGCAACTGTATGACGGGTTGCCAGTGTGGAAGGTGTTTAAGACCAGTGTGACCTATTGGTTCTAAAACTATAGAGTTTATAGAGTATTTCCAACTTCCAAGTGGTCTGTAAAGCTACTTCATGACCTGGATACAGGAGTACTATAGTATTAGTTCAAATGGTAGGCAATGAAGGTAGAATGCTAGATATAATCTTTTGTAACCAGAGAGGAGAATTAAACAAAGCAGACACATCTACCACATTTACAAGCCATATTTACATCTAGTGGCCTTAATGCTGTCCTAATATCAACTACAAGAGGTGTGATATAAATACACCCACAATTGATTTTACTTTTTCCAACTCACCAAGCACTATAATTGCAATGGGGTAGGTATAGAATCTCGACTAAGAGGCATGGTGTAAAAGGAAGAATTGGTCCAAGGATATGAAAAAGTTAGAAAACCATTCATGCTGCCTGTATCCTAAAAGTCCTTCTGTGTTGCTACCAGCTGCTGCCACCTCTTGAAACTCTGCTTTTAGAAACTGATCACTCAGATGTGACTTGGGTTATCCATGTTACATGTGCAACTGGTTCTATACTACATCCTGAAATAGTGAGAGATGCACATGGTAGTGGCACTAGATTACTAGATGATGTATTAATTAACTGCTTCATAATTTATATGCAGCAATTCATCTGTATGTACACAAAGTCTTTGTCCAAATACCCATTTTACCAGACTGTTAGCTTCCCTATATTTGTAGGGACAAATCCTATGTGCAAGCAAGGACTGGGGACTAGCAAGAATCCTCTATTTGGGCCACAGAACAGCTTCCCAGCCATAGAGTGAGAGAATGAACCAGACGAGAGATGATGGTCACCTTGCTTAATGCACTATTGGAAGGCATTCAGATACTATGCAGTGAAAGTAATATAAGATCCTATATAAAATAGAATAGCGCTGTAGAAGTCCCTCCATGGCCCTGTGTAAAGGAGATATCCATATAGCTGTGGATTCACTATCCAACACCTTCTCCCTGCATGCTAAGGGATAAGGAGTAACCCCTTTCCACAAGCGAATTACATCAGTTCTGCTGACCCAGGGCCCTCCTTGAGACAGCATAATGATCAGTGAAGGAAAAAGCAGCACCTTTGGTCTCATTATTCCTTTTATTTTCATATAAATTAACATTCTAAAAAAATTGAAGTAGAAACACTAAATACAGTATTGCACATAGCGATCTCTGTTAGATATCCTATTATTTCATTTAGTATGGTAATATACATACCGTAGGTACTGAAGGGAACAGGAAGGCTACAAAACCAAAACATGCGACTGTATCCTTGCACTTAAATAAAAATAAATGCAAAAGTTAAGAGCAAAAGACTATAGTTTACATAAATACAAACATGGGTTTGAATCAGTGCCATTAAAATAAACTTTATTTTTAAGTTACTTTCCATAGGTTACTCATAACAGCAAATCTCTTTTCCTTTTGCAAGAAGTAACATTACTCCCAACAACACATGATCTTAGAAATCAATTCTTGATAATCATATTCTTGCCAGAAATTATCGTGAACACAGAATTTCATATAGTTTTATCAAGCTACAGGAGACTTATTGTTCACACAAGTGAAGAACATCTTTTCTAGTGCTTAGTATAAGTGACTAACAATGGATTCCTGAGGTCATATTTTACATTGCCCTTATGACACCTGGTACAGTATATTTGCCTCTGGTCAGCCAGGAATGTCTTATGATATACTAGGCTAGACAGGGAATAATCCACCCCAGCAGGTTAGACCTCAAACCACTCAGAGGTTTATGCTACCCCTGTGTCTTCGATGCTAAGAGATTGTGAGCATGTGAACCCAATTCATTCCACACATTGCTGTTTCCAAGAAAACAGTGCTTTAAAAGAGAATGGTTACAAGGCCAATTCATGTTGGGCTCAGTAGTTACATTTGGGGCAGAGGGTCTTTATTGGCTCAACAAATCAAAACTAATAAATCCTTAAGTTAATTTCCAGATCACAAATAGAAATTAATCACGTGGATTAAAAAGGATGGCATAATCACAGATTTCCATTGCCTCCTAGCCAATGGTATGGACTACTTAGAGAGAAAAGTTTATGACTCTGATGTTAAATGTGAAATTGACGTGAATTTGTCAGTCGCCATTGTTTTGTCACTAGAGTTGACTACTGTATTTCTCTAATGCCAATTCCTAGATATATCTTTTTATATCCCTGTTAAAGGGAATCTTAAATTAATTGAAAAGATAATTCAGAAAGGAAGTCTAGCTAGAAACATCGTAGTCCTGAGAATCCTATATGACTCAAATAATCAGCAATATAACTGTAATATCCCTTAAGTTTTTCTGTATACAAATCAGCTGCTTTACATGCTAGCAAGCTATAGTGCCCAAGTTCCTCTTTTATCATCTGAAGTACTCCTGTGATTTTCTGTGTTTACTGCTTTTCACTTAAATCTTTTTGGTTCAGGTTTTCCAACTCCCCTCTCCTGCTATTCACTATCTGGCAAAAGATGAAGAAAAAGTACGCTGCCTTATCGATTTTAAAGATAGTTACGGTAAACATCTTGTTCCACATATATTTAGTCATGGAGGGCAACCAAACAAGTTGAGAAAGCATTGATTATACTGTATAAACAGCACTTAACGATTCAAAATACAAATTACAAATGTCGACGTGAAACGGATACAAACAATTCACTAGAAGTAACATTTCTTTCCCTAATCTAAATGCAGTGCCATGGAGTATTTGTGTTAGACAGATGTTGCCAGTAGGAATGGAAATATTTTACTGTATCAAGTAGCATTCTTGTGAAGTTCAACTTTAATAGAATTTTCAGCATGTTCAGACCTGATGCAGATGCTGCCTCTTAGGCATGCTGGTTTGGTCTACTGGTATTAGACCACGAACTTTACAAAATACCAGTTTTTGGGTGGAGAACGAGGCATGGGATATAGGGAACTTGTCTCATGTCCATAACTAGTCTATTGCTGGGCACTTAATTACAGTGATTACATTCATTCATGAATGTACAGTACACATCTATCAGTGAGAAACTCTAGAGAACAAAAAGCAAATTTGAAAGGCCAAGAAGAAAACAAATGATCTGAATGATGTAGTTTCCTTTCCCGCCCCCAACAGACATGTTGAGTTTTCCTGATCAAGTAGCATTGGCTTTTGCATTTCTTCTCTCAGATCTTCATACTTATCTTTGCTTTCTGAAAAGAAACACCATAAGAAGGTAAGATAAGATATATATAAACATATGTATTATGCAAATATGTAAAGCACAGGGATACGTAGGCTGATCACCAAGTGTATCGAATATATAGTTTACTTATAAAACCCTGCAACAAACTCAGTTTTAAACAGATTTAAAGTACAAGATGGCTAACCATGCCTGTGAAATATCTTTTTTTATACTATTTGTAACTCTATTTATATTGTAAGCATTTTGTGGGCAGGGTCCATCCTTTTGTTGTATGTACAGTGTCTAGCACAATGGAGTTCTGATCCCCAATTGGGGCTTTTAGGCACAATAGCAATACAAATAATTATAAACATTATTTAAATGCATGGCTGTTCTTAAAGAATACCATAAATCTGCATGATTTTATTCTTACAAAGTGGAAAAATCCAACCGAACAAGTTTTTAAAACCTACATCTTGATGTGATTACAAATAAAGTTGATAAACTAAGATCTAGTTTACCATTCCTAGCCAAGCTATTACTTCATTTACATTTCCTGTGTCACTAACCACGGCCAGTTACAATGAGAAACAACAGCAATAATTCTGTTCTTCGTGTGTTGGATTATGCCAGAGAGATTATGGTAAATGACAACATGTTTCATTTCAAGGACATGTGTCATGTCACAATGATTCATAAAATAGCATTAAATACAAAACAAACTGAATCATGTTTTTAGGGAAAAAACATGACCAAGGAAATAGTCATTCATTTTTAAATATTGCCAAAAAAGAAGCATGGGCAGACACTATGAAAATTATGGACCAGATTAATTTTCCACTGGGAAAAAAATCCAGCCATTGTAAAATAGGCCCATGTCCTGAAAATGCTTATAGATGCACTTAACTTTAGCAATTTGAGTAGATGGCCACTGAAGTTAATAGGAATTGCTCATGTGCTTAAAACTAAAGATATGTGTAAGTATCTTCAGGAGCAAGGCCATAGTTTATAGGGAGCTGTATATAGCTCAAGAGATTAGTAAAAGTAGAGTATCTTCTTTTTCTAGATCTCGGTCTCTAACCCAGCCTAGGTGCGTAGTGACTTACAGTCATTGGCATCTAATAGGTCGTCAGTGCCCCAGGGGACAGGTGACCTCATCACAAAATCCCCCATCACAATTGGAAGCTGAGCAGTGGGGCTGAGCATTGGATGAGTTTGGAGACTGAACTACCTCCTCACCCGTAAAGGTCTGTCTCTTCCAGGTTCAGGGGGATAAGGCACATTGGCAGGGCACTGTGGGGAAATTTTCACTGCCACTACCTGAGCTGCGTCTGTTCTGTGGATAAATATAGGACTTCAGGGTTGTCAATCTGGCACCTTTCACAAAAACGCTAAATTCAGACACATTTAAAAATAAACATTAACTAAATATGTCAGGATAACGTACATACAAAATGCAAAAAGAACAAAGAAAAAGAAAAAGTTAATAGGAGCAGTATAATATAATAATAATAATAATGCAATCCGTTCTTACTATTCCAGAATCATGTCTTGGCTTTATATTATAAAGTGATTTCCCCTTTTTCTGTCTGCACACTTCCTCTGCTTCTTTAACCCTGAAGAAAGAAATTTTGATGAATATTTCACTGGGTTAAAGCCATTTGCAAGACAGCACAATATGTGAATCAAAGATTAAAATTTAAAGATAACAAATGTGTAACTCCCTCCCCCCACCTATATATGAATATGCAACGGTCTGCAAAATACCATTTATAATAAGTATTTGCTATTACAATACCATCAAGAAGACTGTATAATTTACCAGGAAAGATGCAATAACTTCTAATTAGTGTACATAAAAATCACATTCTCTACCATATCATTAAAATTAGGATGCAAATATATCATGGTTAAAAAATATACTGTCTGATCCAAAGCGTTGCTTTGCAAGTGTACGTATTGGAAACTGCATTTCCATCATTCATTGTTTACACTTCTGAAATGACCCCTCAACATTTCACTGTCTGCATACTGCCAACAAAAGCTTTGCCACTCTTGGTCGTGACTATTCCCCAATTTGTCCTTCATTTACCCAATGATTTAATTCATTTTGGCAGAAACTTATGAAACGATTCAGCACATATGTCCAGTCTTTGCTTTCATATTCATAATTGAGGAAACTTGGTTTTCAGTTTAAAACACAAACAAACAAAAACATTTTTCAGTTTCAGAGCAGTTTACAGTCTCTGGTCCTGATTCTGTGATCATTTACTGCTGGGATCAGTGCTTATTATTAGGAGCTGTCATCAGCGAGACCGCTCACGGTAGTAAGTGATTGCAGGATTGGAGGCTAGTCTGGAATCCTTACTCACACAAGTATTTATATATTTTGATTTACAATAAGTATGTACAAACCCACCACCAACCTATTCAGGCACCTTTGTCAGATATTAAAAGTACAAAATAAAGCTAATAGCTGCTCCTCTGACCTGCAATAAATCAAGCTCAAGCAATGCTCTCTCCCCCTCCAAAAACAGCCCTTATTATGCTCCTTCCTCTCCAAAAGCCTGGGTAGCCCTTGCAGCAGGCTCTGAACAGCGACACATTTGGGCTTTTTTGGACCAAAGAGAGGAATAGGTCCTAAAGCTGAGGGTTTTTCGCAATGGGACTACTTGCTTCAATACAGATCCCTCATGTGAGGAGGGCTGCAAGTCAGGACCTAATTAAATGATGCTCAGCAAACACAGCATCTATGATAGGATAAACCTCTCTGGGTCCAGCAGCAGGGTGTTGTCATTGGGGTACTACCCCCTAGGACCTGCTCCTGTCAGTAGCCTGCCAGAGCCCAGTTCTGGCGAGCTCCAGGACACTGTTTCAAATGTGTTTGCTTCATTAAGATTTTGATTGATCTGCGGATCAATCTAATATTGCCATTGGGTGTTTGAAGCATTGATCCTGTGCCGGGCATTCCGTTATTGAACCTTTATGTTTCAGAGGCTTCTACTGGGTTACTTTGTAAATGGTGACTCTTAAGGGGGTGGACTCTTGAGTGAAGGATGGCAATGTACTTTCTAAAGAAAAGTATAGCAAAAGAGAGTCAGGTAAAACCCATATTGACTTTCTGTATAGTTGCCAGCAATGTGAATTTTGGAGACAGCTTACTTTGCCTTTTTATCATCATCCAACAGTGGGAAATAAACAGGAAAAAGATACTGAAGGAACGAGTACAGAGACTAATGATACATCCTTGGGCTGGTCCCAATGGATATTCTCCAAACCACTTGCATGTCTGCTATTTCGCTGTGACTATAAGGAGCAATGTGAGAAGCAGTTTAAAAAAAAATCATTGTTTTATGTTATTAAGGGCCAGATTTTCAAAAGAGACCAGCTCCCATTTAGAAACTTAAATGCAAGTGGCCAGTTTTTCAGAAGTGCTCAGCACCCCGTGAAAATGTGACCCCCAGTTGTGTCTGCTGAGCACTTTTGAAAATTTGGTGTCAAGTCACTGTCCCTTTTATCCAACTTCAGCCAACATCCCCCAGCTTTTTCACAAATGCAAAATGTCTACTTTTACAAATCAGCTTTGATCATGATTCTCTGCCAGTTGTGAAATCAAAGCTCTGACTGCACTCAACATCTTGAACTTAACAAATATAGAAATGTTTCTAATTGTACAGGTTTTTTTTTTAAAAGGTGATTACACATTATTTTGAAACTGCATTTCCAGTCTAAATGAGAAGCAGATGAGACGGTGCTGCACAATATACACAGCGCCTTTGCAAACATGCTGAACAGCCAAGTAATGCGGCTTTTGTAAAAGGTATTTTCAATGGGTTCAATAACAGTAGCAGCCAAGATGTAGTGGTAGCTTTACTACAGCAGCTTAGACAGATGGTATAAAATGCAGTCAAGTTCACAGGACTCTGTTTGTTCACTTCCAAAGACCGACTTACCCTTTCTAATTGACTTCTATGTACATTTGATCACATTTGAAGGAAGAAAAGTCACCTATCTCCTGTGGTCACTTCCTAATAATCTATTAGACAGTTTTTTCCAAGAAAAGATATTACCTCCCCCCCCTTGTCTCTTTAGACACATTTGAGACATTACAAAGGGTCTATTACTAAGAGTAATATATATTATAACAGTGTACCTATCATTTTATGCAATTATAGCTGCTAGATAAGTGGCATATCCCACTTTAGCAAAAGTGGGTCAGATTCTTGGCTGGTGTAAATCAGCAGCGCTCCACGTGGCCTAGTATGTGCTCCTAACTCATCAACAAATTCATGGGTTATACTAAATAATTGATATTCTGCAAATACTAAGACTTCTCAACAACCTCTCATGCAAAGAACAGATGGTGTGAAACACCTCACAATATTTTTCTAAACCAACTCACTCTGATCTGGAAATTGCTGTCCAATAACATAAGGGAAGCTTTAGTTCCATGCTCTATCCCAACTAAGTGACCCGGTACCTGGGACATACTGGCCATTGTGTTTTATTTATGACCACATATGGCAGTTCTGTTGTGGACTGCAAGTCAATGCAAAGTCGCTGACTTGGATATTTTCTGGTAGATGTCAGAGATGCCCAGGCAGATCCAAGAGAAAACTAACTGTTCATGGCATTACAATGGGAACAAAAAAAACTCACATATATTGTGAGTACTTCATCAGCATAAGGTGCTAAAATTCTACCTTTATCTCTGGGATCTTTGGGCTACCCAACATTGATTTCCCCTCCATTCTAAAAAGAATATTATTTCTAAACCAGATAATATTGTAACTTAGAGCTGGTTAACATATTTCAAATTCCAAAATTGACAAAGTTTAATTAAAATTTTGAATTTCATTCAGAAAAGGGAAGAAATAACCATAAATTTTAGTGAAAATGTCTCCATATTTCAACCAGCTCTAATTATAGGTTGTGGTCCTATATGAAAGAAGTCCTACAGAAGTTGACAGGCAGCTTGGCCAACCCTGAGCGGTGTGGGGCTGCGAGAGTGCTGGGTAGGCAACGGGAGCAAGCAGAGCTGGGCAGCCAGGATCAGGAGGAGCTGATCCTGGGGAGGCACTCTGGTGAGTGGCCAGGAAGCGGGTAGTGTGTGAAGGGCTGGGGGGTAAGTTGATGGTGGGCTCTGAGGTGAATGAGGAGTGTTGGGGACTGCAGGGTGAGGGGCTGGAGCTGAGATTGGGATCTTGGAAGGTCAATGGGGATTTGGGGAGAATGGGGGATGCTGGGGGCTGAGGTCAGTGGAACGAATGTCAGGGCTGCTGGTGTGATGTGTGTGGGGGCTGTCAGGAGAAGTGGAGGCTGATGGAGGGTCATTTGGGTATATGTGGGGTGGGAGGGGTATTCAAAGGCTTGTGTGGGGTTTTGTGGGGTAGGGAGTACTTTGCTGAGCAAACCTGGTGCAGGGGCTGTTTATACCGCAGAGGGCTGGCAGCAGCTGAAGCAGAGCACTTCTGCTCTGGATGTGCTGCTCTGGCAGAGAGGACTGCGAGGCAGCATCCTCAGAGGTTCTCATCCCTCTCGTCTGTTTCTCCTACAGAGGGAACTCACTTCTCAGGAGGATAATTTACATTGGAAACAGCCCCAGCCCTGCTCCTGCCAGCTCTCCCCCTTGAGCTCTCCCTTTGGGTTAAAAAACAGAGGACCCCCTCTGTGAGAGACAGATAGCTCAGTGGTTTGAGCATTGGCCTACTAAACCCAGGGTTGTGAGTTCAATCCTTGAGGGGGCCATTTAGGGAACTGGGGCAAAAATCTGTCTGGGGATTAGTCCTGCTTTGAGCAGAGGGTTGGACTAGATGACCTCCTGAGGTCCCTTCCAACCCTGATATTCTATGATTCTATGATCTAGCCAGCAAGTCCTCACCTTCCCCCAGACTCTGTATTCCCATCTCTGCTGCTTCCATTCTACCTTGGGCAGGGGCTGGGCGACAGCTGCAGTGGCATATGGATCTCAGTCCACTTTGGCAAAGTGTGTGTGTGTTTCGGCTGGGGGGAGGCAGCATACGTTCTCTGCATACCATAACAAGTCATAGGTGGGGTGGAAATCAGTAAGTTCACTGCCGCTGTTTTGTATTACTACAGCTTTTGAAGAGAACTGCAGTGTTTATATTGGTTTGTTAAGGAGTGGCTTGTTTTGAGAGACAATAGGACTTGTCACTGTTGAAAAACCTGGCCACCCTGCTCAAATTTGCCCCTCCCCACATCATGACAGAGGCGTGTCTGGGTCAAACCTGAATGAGTGGTGCTTGCCTCACCCCATACTTCTACCATAGCCACTGAATCATCAGCAGGCTCATCATGCCTGCCCCTTGAAAATCCGCTGCACCCCCACAGTGTAGAACCTCTGTTTTAGGGGGCAAGAGGAGAGCAGCATACTGACTTTTCGCCTAAGACGGCAGATTGTCTTGTATATCACATGCACTGTCTACTTTAAGGAAGGCAGGGCCCCCAACATCCACAGAGTACAGGGTCCCAAAAATCTTTAATCTGGACCTGTTTATATATATTGAAATCTCCAACTGCAACTTTGAGTGTTTGCAGGATAGTTCTTGCAGAGACATGCTACAAGCCAATTGGCAATTAAACTTGGACTCTTAATAGGTCTTGTCTTCCAGTTTGGAAAATTAGGTCTTTAATTCTTCAGGACACTGCAACCCAGTATTAGGCACTAAGAGAGCTTCACCTGCTTCTACTCTAGACTTCTTTATAAAAGGTACATGGTGCGGTATGACTTATGTTCTAAGACAATGAGCCAATTGGTAGGCTGCATGGCCAATACTAAAAAAAGAACTTCTCTTGAGCCTGTAACTACGTAATTTATGGCACTATAAATGTGGTAAGTGAAAAATAGTGTGGTCTAGTGGACAGGGCCCAAAGCTGGGAGCCAGGTACTACTGAATTCTACTCACAGACAAACCACTTACTCATTGTGTGGCTTTGGGCTACTTTAACCTGTCTGTCTCTTGGCCTCCTGCTCCTGTGATGAGATACATGCAGGCAGATTCTTGTGCTTGCAGGGAGCCTTACTGAAGTCAATACAACTCCACATGCATGCATCTCTAGCATCAGAAACTAAGCTTCTTCATCTGTAAAATGAAGATAAAATTTACCTGCATCACTGGGGTGCTGTGTGAGGCTTAATTTGTGACTATATAAAAAAATGGAAAGCATTGTGTAAGTGTTAAACTGTAGTATTACATATAAGAAGTTTGGTAAAAGCATTACCTTTTATCTCCAGCCTACAGCTGTGATCATTAGGCTTCTTCAGTGCTAAATTCAAAAGCAACTAAATTATTATTAATTGTTGCAATGTGCAAACATATATTCTGAAGGCTGAAAATATGACTTAATCCAGGATTTTGTTTAAATTTAAAATTAAAATGTACTGATTTCTCCTTTCAAAAAGCTCTAAAAATATACTGGTTTGAAAATTTCTACCACTTAAAATTACAGAAATCAAAAGGGCAGACAAGCAGCCACCAGCTAGACTAATACTTTAGATTAGTTGGACATGACTTTGAAATGTCATCAGCAGTTTCCTCCCTTCCTTGGAAGTCAGTATGTTTGTACTTTTTCACTATGATAAAGTGGACAGAGGAATGAACTCATTTTAAATTCCCTTTTCTTTGCAAACTGCCATGTTTTATAATACCTGCTGTGATGTGCACAGGATTTGTCAATTATTTAAATTAATAATTTTGAATTATGCAAATGATTATATTTAACATTTCCATTGTGTTTTCATCTATACATATGAAAGGAATTTTCAAATTGGATAAGCATAAGGCAGAGAAGTGAGAAGAACCTTGGGTAATATATTTTCTATTTGTTCTATTAAGAAATATGCTAAAAATTAGTCATACATATGTATGACTGATTTAATATATATTGAAATATATGTTGAATATTTTATAATGTATAAAGTGCCTATCACCATACCAATCAGCAATACTTGCAAAAAAATTAAAACAGAAATTATATTTAAATAGCTATAAGGTATGAACAAAACTAAAGAGAACAACCTGTGCTAGCATCAAAAATATAGTATTAGCCACACAGGAATAAAACAAAAGAAATGAAGACAAAGGGAAAAACACCAAATCAATAAAAAGATTGGGGGAAGAGGGGAAGGGCTGAGAGCCGTGGAATGTCCACAATTCTAATAATAAACAAGAATCTTGGAAGGGATCTAAACCATCATGCCTCAAGGAACAAACTCACCTGTGCTTGCTTCAGCAGCACATATACTAAAATTGGGGTTAGAAGGAAACTTTCCCTGGGGGCAAATTATTCCACAACTGGCTACTGCAGGGCTTCTTGCACCTTCCCCCAAAGCATCTGGTGCTGTCCACTGGGAAGCAGGTCACTGGATTTGATGGACCACTGATCTGATCCAACTGCTATATTCCTAAATATGTTTTGTCTAAGTAAGCACTGTGAGGTTGGGCCCCATTTTTGTAATAAATGTTCTAGCTGTTACAACACAAAACCACTGAACAAATTCACAGTTTCAAGTGAATCAGAAAAAAGTAGGTCAGTTATATGTCATAATCCTGGAAGAAGATGTGGCTGAATATACAGTACATAGAAATTAAAGGTCATTTACTCATACTCATTTTACTGTTCTTTAATAGACAGTCTAAGAAACTAGTCTTAACCTTAATATTTTTACATCAATAATAAAGTAGGATACGATTTGCTAAAACATACACTTTTACTTACTGCTCTGATGATATCAACCCTATCTCAGCTCTCTTCATTGGGTCCCTGCTTCATTCTGCATAAAGTTCAGACTCCTTTATGTCACTTTTAAGGCTTACCACAATTTTGCTTCATCTACATCCCATTGTTTCTACTTACGTTTACTCTCACACCTTTTGCGCTGCTCACTCATCTTACCTTGGTGTCAATCTCCTTTGGCTCACTCATTTTTGTGCCTTTTTCTCACTCCCCTGCTATTGACTTCAGTGTCAATGCATGTGGAGGTGCTATTTAATGAGTTTTACTCAGATGTAATAATTTTTTGAACACTGCAAGTGACCTGGTCAGAGAGATAAAGTTACTGTTTAACTATGGTGCATTATTACTATTTCCTGTATGAATATATTTATCTAACTTCATAGGGGACTGTGGGAAAAGCAAGCAGGAAAGCAACATTTCTATACAAGAAAACCCCACTGGGGTGGGGGAGAGAAGGGAGGACAGTTACAGAACAATGGCATACATCCAGGTTGATGTGACACAGATCTTCTAAAAAGCCCTTTGCTGGAAAGGGGGAGGGTGTCAATTGTCAGGAACTTTCTAGAGGGACAGGCTGACAGAGAGAGACTTTGCTTTTAAGGGGGCTGTTTGGTCACTGTATTACCACAGTCATTGCTGCTGATGTGTAAAGAACTGTAGGACCAGTCTACACTACAGCACTACATCGGCAGAGCTGCATCAATGCAATGGTGCCACTGTAGTGCGTCTGGTGAAGACACGCTATGCCGATGGGAGAGCGCTCTCTCACCAGCATAATTACTCTACCTCAGCGAGAAGCGTAAGCATTGTTGGCGGGAGAGCATCACCTGCCGACACAGTGCTGGTGTGGACAGTGCAAAACTTGTGACACTTTTCACATCCGAGTGATGTAAGTTAGATCAGCTTAACCAGTAGTCTAGACCTGCCCAAGTCAGACCTGCTGAGATAATCATTATGTGATTCCATCCTGAGACAGGTGATGGCACAAGGCCTGAGAACAGAGAAGAGGATGCATTCAGACAGACCAGGAGGGGGTCAGAGGTGCAGTTAACCCAATAACTGTGATAGGGACTACTCACATGCTTAAAATTAAGCATGTGCTTAACTGCTTTGCTGGATCCAGGCCCGAAAGTCCTCAGTTTCCATTTTTCAAGCCCTTCCCAAAATCCACTCCTTTCAGCAAACTTTCACTTCCATTCCATTGCTAGCTACTCCTTTTCTGCCCCCATCGTATTGCCTCGATTAAAACACAAGAATATACAAGCTTCATACATAACACAATATCAGTCACATTGTCTTTTATAGTCTTTGCCCCTCCTTTCTTCACCTGTTGTCATTTCTTGTGTTTTTTAAAATCAAGACCTAATCTTACAAACACTTACTACCAGGGTTAGTACTCACTACTGTGGGTTGTCCAATTTAAAGCTAATGTTGTTCCAGTACTGTAAAAGGGTAAATGGGATGACCCAGGTAATTATAAGCCTGTCAGCCTGACATTGATCCTGGACAAGATAATGGAGAGGTTGATACAGGACAAAGGAGCATAATATAATTAATGCCAATCAACATGGATTTAAGGAAAATCCTGTTAAACTCACTTGATATCTTTTTTCATAAGATGACAAGTTTGGTCGATAAAGGTAATAGTATTGATATATTATACTTATGCAGCATCAAGTCAAATGTCTTACAGAAGTCTGACATTTTAATTAAAAACTAGAATACTACAAAATTAATATGGCACACATGACATGGATTAAAAGCTGGCTAACAGGATAGTTCTCCAAATGTAATTGTAAATGGGAATTGTCATTGAGCAGGTGTGTTTCTAGTGGGATTCCCACAGAAATCAGTGCTTGGCACTACACTATTTAAAGATGATCTGGAAGAAAACATAAAATCATCACTGATAAAGTTTTCAGAGGACACAAAAAATAGGGGAGTGGTAAATAATGAAGAGGACAGGTCACTGATACAGAGAGATCTGAATTGCTTGGTAAGCTGGCAACTGCAAGCAAACACTATCCATGTTAATAGGTGCAAAAGTAAATGTATACATATATGAACAGAGAATGTAGACCATACTTACAGAATGGGGGATTCTACCCTCGGAAGCAGTGACTCTGAGAAAGATTTAGAGGAGGTGATGGATAATCAAATGAACATGAACTCCCAGTCTAATGCCGTGGCCAAAAGGATGAATGTGATCCTTGGATATTGATCAATTGGAGAGAGTTCAGAGAAGAACCCAAGAATGGTAAAAGAATTAGAAAACCTGCCTTATAGTGGCAGATTCAAGGAGTTTAATCTACTTAGTTTAACAAAGGGACGGTTAAGGGATGACTTGATTACAGTCCATAAGTACCTACATGTGGAACACATATTTGACAATGGACTCTTAAATGTAGCAAAGACAGATATAGCAAGATCCAATGGCTGGAAGTTGAAGCTAGAGAAATTCAGACTGAAAATAAGGTGTACATTTTTAACAGGGTAATTAACTATTGGGACACATTATCAAAGGTTGTGATGGATTCTCCATCACTGGCAATTTTTAAATCAAGACCGGATGTTTTTCTAAAAAGTGATGCTCTAGTCCAAACAGAGATTATTTTGCAGAAATTCTATGGTCTGTGTTACACAGAGAGTCAGACTAGATGATCACAATGGTGCCTTCTGGCCTTGGAATCTATAAATTGCAGAGACCAGTCACAACAGTGTGCAATCTCAGGATCAGACCTGTACGATGCTTTATAAATATTAAGTAAAATTTCCATAATTTGAATCCACCTCATCCAGACAGATGTATGTCTTTACTTAGCTAAAATGCTTTATTCTAGAAAGGATTTCCTCCAATGCAGCTACAGCAATAGTGAAACACTCAGTAAATGTAAAAAAACGTGCAACATCCATGAGCATGTGAAAAACCTACATTTTAGCTAGTTATTATGCAGTGCAAAAGAGAGGCTCTCAAATCCTGCCTTTGAATAAAATTTGGATAGTTTACTAAGGGTTAATCTAAACAGAGGGAGCGGTTTCTTGTTTCCATCATAATAAAATTGTTTTTCTTCAGAACTTTCACCTCCCACTCCCCCCTATTTATTGTCAGGCAAATATATACAAAAAGTTCACCATGATTAAGTTTAAAGACAGCTTGCAAGATGAATAAGGGAGATACACTTTGGCACAGATACAGGAAAAAGAAACCAGACGTCCTTGCAGCCCCGAAGGCAGAATCATTTTATCTACCTTCTAGACCAAACGCCAGCCTGACCACAGCCTTATCAAGACTGAGAGAATTTCTCTCATCATTCAATCCAATGAGAAGGGGAGCCACTTCCCTGCCACAAAGCATTAATAATTTTGTCTGAATAAGTATCTGTGGCAGACAGATTCATTTCCGACTGGCTCCGAGTAGGCTTGGTGGAGATACCCTTACACTTCACTAGAGTCTACTAGTACATGACAAATTTAAACATACTGACAAGGTTGGAATGTTGCGTGCTTTAGGTAGTAGAAATGGTCACAACAAACCTTCCAACAACAAGCTAAGAGCAGACATTACTATTACACTTCGACAAGATACTTCATGAAACTCAACACCATTGTGTCTGTACAAATCCAATACATTGTGAGACAGAGTAAAAAACCAAGTGAGGCAAGAGATTTCATAGTTTGAATTAAATGGATTTTTAATCAGTTAAATAAAAGAAAAAAGGGATGTCACATGCTAAACAAAGGATTTAAACTGTTCTGTGAGGACTGCTCTGTCTTGCAAGTAACATGTTTATAATACTAAGACCCATGAGCAATTTCTTTAAAAATCAGCCAAACCATTCAGTGCCAGATATTTCTCCAATCTCTGGAGTACCACATAAGGAAAGAGAGTTATAAAAATCTTTCTTGTGAAACTGTTTATGAAGAGAAGGGCTAAATGTGATTATTTCACCCTGTTTTTAAATGTGTTTATTTAATTATTTACTAAATATTCTTTTAGAGCAGAAGGTCATATTTGTTGCATGAGATAATCACAGCTAGAAATCAGAACTGTTAAAATAAAAGTAGTTTATAAAACACAAGCAAAAGTTTAGAGCTCTTGCACTAAGCTATCAGGGTTGAAGTGATGAAACAGACATGATTCAGTAACTGACTGCAAAGACTTTTACACAGATAAGAAGCACATTATAATGTACCTGGTCCCATCAAATTGACGGATGAAACCTAACCTCTGCCTACCAACAAAGAGGTTATGCGTTGGACTATCTTGATATCACAGCCAACTTCTTGCACTGCTCCTTTAAGGACTGTGTAGCAGACAATAGCTGGCTGAAAGGCACTGTGATTAATCATACTTTGGCTCAGGGGATCAAGGACAAATGGATTAAAATGTTTTAATCTGACCACTTAAAATAGAAGCTAACCTGTAGCAGAACCCTGGACATTTTCCTCCTTTGTCAACAACTGATGCCCAGAACTGATGCCCAGTACTGCCCCGAGATGTCATTTCTCAAACACACATCTTGACAATACAATGAAAAAAGTGCCTGGTGTGTTTTGTTGATGAAGATTTCGTTGAGATTAGCAGGTATTGTAGATCTACATTTTATTTATTTTACTTTCAGAGATTAGTCCACATCTTTGGATGATGAAATCTGGCATAACTCCCTTGACTTGTACATTATAGAAACATGGAATCATAGGACCAGAAGGGACCTCGAAAGGTCTTCTAGTCCAGTCCCCTGCACTCATGTCAGGACTAAGTATTATATACACCATCCCTGACAGGTATTTGTCTAACCTGCTCTTGAAAATCTCCAATGATGGAGATTCCACAACCTCCCTAGGTGATTTATTCCAGTGTTTAATTACCCTGACGGTTAAGAAGTTTTTCCTAATGTCCACCTAAACCACCCTTGCTGCTGTTTAAGCCTATTGCTTCTTGTCCTATCCTCAGGAGTTAATGAGAACAATTTTTCTCCCTCTTTCTGATAACCACCTTTTATGTACTTGAAAACTGTTATGTCCCCTCTCAGTCTTCTCTTCTCCAGACTAAACAAACCCATTTTTTTCAATCTTTCCTCAAAGGTCATGTTTTCTAGACCTTTAATCATTTTGTTGCTCTTTTCTGGACTTTCTCCAGTTTCTCCACATTCTTCCTGAAATGCGGCGCCCAGAACTGGACATAATACTCCAGGAGAAGCCGCATCAGCGCGGAGTGGAGCAGAAGAATTACTTCTCAGGCCTTGCCTACTACACTCCTGCTAATATAGCCCAGAATTATGTTTGCTTTTCTTGCAACAGTGTTACATGTTGACTCATTTAGCTCGTGATCCACTATGATCCCCAATACTCCTTCCTAGGCAATCATTTCCCATTTTGTGTGTGTGCAACTGATTGTTCCTTCCTAAGTGGAGTATTTTGCATTTGTCCTTATTGAATTTCATCCTATTTACTTCAGACCATTCCTCCAGTTTGTCCAGATCATTTTGAATTTTAATCCTATCCTCCAAAGCACTTGCAACCCCTCCCAGCTTGGTATCGTCTGCAAAATTTACAAGTGTACTCTCTATGCCATTACTTAAATCAGTGATGAAGATATTGAACAGAATGTGACCCAAAATAGATCCCTGTGGGACCCTACTTGATATGTCCTTCCAGCTTGCCTGTGAACCACTGATAACTGCTCTCTGGGAACAGATTTCCAACCAGTTATATACCTACCTTATAGTACTTCCATCTAGGTTGTATTTCCCTATAGTGTTTATGAGAAGGTCATGGGAGACAGTATCAAAAGCCTTATTAAAGTCAAGATATACCCCATCTACTGCTTCCCCCCTCTCCACAATGCTTGCTACCCTATCAAAGAAAGCTATTAGGTTGGTTTGACACTATTTGTTCTCGAAAAAGCCATGCTGACTGTTACTTATAACATTATCTTGTAGGTATGTGCAAATTGATTGCTTAATTAATTAAGCATTTTGTGTGTGTTTTAATTAAGCTGACTGGTGTGTAATTCCCTAGCGTGTCCTTATTTTCCTTTTTATAGATGGGCACTATATTTGCCCTCTTCCAGTCCTCTGGAATCTCTCCTGTCTTCCATGACTTTTCAAAGATAATCACTAATGGCTCAGATATCTCCTCAGTCAGCTCCTTGAGTATTCTAGGATGTATTTCATCAGGCCTGGTGACTTGAAGACATCTGACTTGTCTAAGCAATTTTAACTTGTTCTTTCCCTATTCTGATCCTACCTCATTTTCACAGGCATTCATTATGTTAGACGTTCAATCGCTGCTAAACTTTTTAGTGATGACTGAAACAAAGAATATGAACAAGAGGCTGCTAGGCAGCTCTCTTAACACCACATTCTACAGGCCATTACTGATCCCACTGAGGGTTACCAAAAGAAACTATACCATCTGCTCAAGAAACTCCCTGAAAAAGCACAAGAACAAATCTGCACAGACCCCTAGAACCCTGACCAGGTGTATTCTATCTGCTACCCAAGATCCATAAAGCTGGAAATCCATCATCTCGGGCATTGGCACCCTGACAGCAGGATTGTCTGGCTATGTAGACTCTCTCCTCAGGCCCTATGCTACCATTACTCCTAGCTATCTTCGAGACACCACTGACTTCCTGAGGAAACTACAATCCATTGGTAATCTTCCAGAAAATACTAGCCACTATGGATGTAGAAGCTCTCTACACCAACATTCCACACAAAGATGGACTACAAGCCATCAGGAACAGTATCCCTGATAATGTCATGGCAAACATGGTGGCTGAACTTTGTGACTTTGTCCTCACCCACAACTATTTCACATTTGGGGACAATATATACCTTCAAGTCAGCGGCCCTGCTATGGGTACCCGCATGGCCAACATTTTTATGGCTGACTTAAAACACGCTTCCTCGGGTCTTGTCTCCTAACGCCCTTACTCTACTTGTGCTACATTGATGACATCTTCATCATCTGGACCCATGGAAAAGAAGCCCTGGAGGAATTCCACCATGATTTCAACAATTTCCATCCCACCATCAACCTCAGCCTGGCGCAGTCCACACAAGAAATCCACTTCCTGGACACTACAATGCTAATAAGCAATGGTCAAATAAACACCACCCTATACTGGAAACCTACTGACCGCTATACTTACCTACATGTCTCCAGCTTTCATCCAGACCACAGCCTACAGCCTACAGCCAAGCTCTAAGATACAACCACATTTGCTCCAACCCCTCAGACAGAGACAAACACCTACAAGATCGCTATCAAGCGTTCTTACAACTACAATACCCACCTGCTGTAGTGAAGAAACAGATTGACAGAGCCAGAAGAGTACCCAAAAGCCACCTACTACAGGACAGGCCCAACGAAGAAAGTAGCAGAACGCCACTAGCTGTCACCTTCAGCCCCCAACTAAAACCTCTCCAGCGCATCATCAAGGATCTACAATCTATCCTGAAGGACGATCCCTCACTCTCACAGTTCTTAGGAGACAGGCCAGTCCTCGCTTACAGACAGCCCCCCAACCTAAAGCAAATACTCACCAGCAACCACACACCACACAAAACAAAACACAAACCCAGGAACCTATCCTTGCAACAAAGCCCGTTGCCAACTCTGTCCACATATATATTCAGGGGACACCATCATAGGACCTAATCACATCAGCCACACTATCAGAGGCTCGTTCACCTGCACATCTACCAATGTGATATATGCCATCATGTGCCAGCAATGCCCCTCTGCCATGTACATTGGCCAAACCAGACAGTCTCTATGCAAAAGAATAAATGGACACAAATCAGATGTCAAGAATTATAACATTCAAAAAACAGTCAGAGAACACTTCAACCTCCCTGGACACTCAATTACAGACCTAAAAGTCGCAATTATTCAACAAAAAAACTTCAAAAACAGACTCCAACGAGAAACTGCAGAACTGGAATTAATTTGCAAAATGGACATCATTAAATTAGGCTTGAATAAAGACTGGGAGTGGATGAGTCATTACACAAACTAAAAACTATTTCTCCATGCTAATTTTCCCCCTACTGTTACTCACACCTTCTTATCAACTGTTTGAAATGGGCCATCCTGATTATCACTACAAAAGTTTTTTTTCTCCTGCTGATAATAGCCCACCTTTATCGATTAGTCTCATTAGAGTTGGTATGGCAACCCCCATTTTTTCATGTTCTCTCTCTCTGTGTGTGTGTATTATATATATATAAAATATAAAATCTTCCTACTATATTTTCCACTGCATGCATCTTTAGCCCACAAAAACTTATGCTCAAATAAATTCGTTAGTCTCTAAAGTGCCACAAGTACTCCTCGTTCTTTTTGCTGAAACAAAGAAGTCATTAAGCATCTCTGCCATTTCCATATTTTCTGTTATTGTTCCCCCCGCTCCCATTGAGTATTGGGCTTACCCTGTCCTTGGTCTTCCTCTTGCTTCTAATATTACTCCAGTTTTTAACTTGAGTATTGAATGGCCTTTGGATCCATTTCAGTACTACAAGTCCTTGGCACTCTGCAAAACTTGATACTAGAGCGGATCAGAAATCTTCTGCTGGAATGATTCTCTGACAAAAAATGCAGTTTCTGTAAAATTTCTGGCTGGAAAATCTAAATGAAATTTTTCATTCTGGACAGGTTCAACCCAAATAGGAATATTTAGTTTTGAACTGTTCAGCTTAGAACTGAAGTGAAACATTTTTCCGGATCATGGTGCATAGCCTTATTAAAGTTGTAGTTTGGGCTCCCGTCCTCTCCTATTGTCTGGGCTCTGTGGAGGACTACATCTCTCACATTGGAGAATGGACTCCCCTACAATCAAGCAGCATGGGACATCAAGGCATGAAAGTTACATCTCATGGGAGATGTAATCCGACCAGGAAGTCTGGCCCATAGGGAAGAATGGAGGTATCAGGTATTCAAATAAGAGCACCCATGAGGCAAAGCACCACAATAGGAAATGCAGTTTAATGTTGAACTTAGAAGCATTTCAAGTTAATTTAAACCAAAATCAAACATTTTGATTGCACTATGTTGAAATGTTCATTTTGATTGAAAGTGTAGAAATGTTTCATTTCGACATTTCCTAATTTACATTTTTTGAATACTTCACTCCATGAAAGATTTTATATTGCATTTTTTTCCTCCTGATTTAGGATGACAAATGTTGAAACATTAGAATTTCCTGTGGGACAGAACTTCCGAATTTCACTCAGCATCACTTGGGACCAAGATCCTGGTGGTCTAGGGATTTTGTCTTGCTCTGCTATGACAGTCGTCTCCAAACTTTTTTGATCGTGCACCCCTATCATTAAAAAATTTTTGAGCACGCACCCCCTGCCGCAGGGCTGGCTCTACCATTTTTGCCACCCCAAGCAAAAAAAAAAAAAAAGTAAAAAGGCCACCCGAAATGCTGAAGCAGCGCTGCTCCAGCGGCGCTCCTCCTGCCGCGCATCCCAAAGGATCCTCTTGCGCAACAAGAGAAAGGCCAATTGTGTAATAACCATGGTGTCCAACCATATATAGAGAAACATATCTGCACAAATACACACACACATCCAAAGTTCAAAAGGGCAACACTTTTAAAATTAAAGGAAATCCCATCCTTAAGTCACCAGATGGTGCAGAATTGCCAACTCTTGTGATTTTATTACAAATATCTTATATACATATATACACGTACATACACACACAATGTTTCTATACCTCCTGATTTATACCAGCAAATTCATGAATTTTGTCTTTAGTCAAAGTGGTCACCATTTCCCATTACTTTCAATAAGACTGAAGCAAGGCTACCTTCAGGACAGATGACCATCATTTCCTACATCAGCTAATTTTACATTGATTTTGAAATGTGGCCTTGCTAGGCAATGCTACTAATCTTCATTATCACAGGAATGACACATTGAAGACTTACTAAAGACATTTTTCACCCTCTGATTCTCCACCCACTTCCCCATTCCTTACTAAGTGAATAGTTCCATGTTCCCAGATCTCTCATTCTCAGGTCTAATTTACTGGTTCTTATTATAAGGGTTAACAAAAGATCCCTTAAATTACTTTGGGAGGACATAGCTCGTGCTAGGAGATTTAATGCCCTTCTTTGCAAGCAATAGTGGCAGATTACCAGTATGCGTCTTACTCTGCAATGCATAGATATCTAATGCCAGACATTAAATTGCTCAACGGCAAGTTTTAAATCATCCTGCTGGGGAATCTGTAGAGAGACATACCAGTCTTTCTGCAGGGGGAGATCAATGAGCTGTGGAGACATGTTGGCCAGGAATCTCCCTTTCATCTAGATATACAATGTGACACACCAAGTGCCAGCTTAACTGCTATTCTTATGGGAATGGGCAACTTTTAGAGTCAAATGAGGAGTAAATTTAGGGGGTTATAGATTATTTTTAAAATGTCAAAGATTTAGCATGGGAGTTAAAAGGTTGAATGGAGTCAGTGAAATGAAGTTCTCATACTTAGTGTGAGGTAGAAGATGTCAGAACTTTACAATAATGATGTAGATCAAGTTTATGACCTTCTCCCACCTACAGCTAAGAGTCAGTCAAAGTGCATTTCTATGAGCTGAAACCCCATTTCATAAATATGTGCCAGGGTGAGTAGACAATCAGTTTTCCCACACACACATTTAGGGGTCCCCAACTGTTCCTCTCCTTTTGTGCAAGCAGGAGCTCTTCTCCACATTCAGATAGACTCCTACAATTTTGCAAGGGGTGGGGCTCTCTGGGGCAGCAGTGATTGTCTGAAGAGACTGCAGCAGTACTCTGAGCAGAGGTAGAGAGAAATGAGCTTCTGTGCCTACTCTGCCACGCAAAAAAGGGAGGCGGGATTATTAACAACGCCTCTCCAGGTTCAGTGACAAGGCTAGCAGGTTTTAATTAGGCTCTAATGCTGCTCCAATGATACTGGCATTTTAAAATGTTGGACTTTTCCTGTTATTTACCTTTTTAAACTTAAAATAAGGTTTGAAAGCCTCCCCCTCTCTTTGCTACTGTCACGAGCCAGAGTATACATAATTTAAAAAAAAGAGAGTTTGGCTCTGTTCGTCTTGAAAGACAGATTTTGCCACCCAGACCAATAGAAGACATTCCAATAATTAACTTTGTATATAACTATACCCCACAAGGGTTTACTCATTCTGTATTTGACTGCCATCCAACTGTGTCTGCACTCTCTGGGGATTTTTCTCTGAGATTGAGGAATTTGCCCACCTCAGCCTGAAGATAAGACTCTAAGTGTGCTTCCACAGATTTCCCTCCTCCCAGTCAATCTTCAGTTCTTGGGGAGGTTCTTGCCCTACCGCTCCAGACTGTTCCAGGTTTATAGTCAGGAGGCACAGTTGTTCCTGCCTAGCCCCTCTGTCTCCCTTCTTTGGATGGTAGAGAAGGCAGCCAGTGTTCCTTTCTCTTTGATCTGGCTCAAGTGCAACTAAATCTGAAAAAAATGCATTTAATGATGGACACCTCATAACCAGGACGATCTAGAGAAACCAGAAGGAATTCAGAGAAATTTAAAAAAAAATAGGACCTTGACGAGATTGATTTAAAAGGAAAAAGTTAAATACTTAGAGCTTGACATGCTCAAGGGGGACAGGATTAAAGCTGGGTGAAATTTTTCACCAAAACTTTTTTTTGGTGAAAAATGCAGATTTGGTGACACTGAAACATTTTGCAAATTCATGTTGATTTTGCCAAATTGCTTCAGCCAAATAAAATAAAATAAATTAATTCCAAATGGAAATATTTCAAAAAAATTTATTTGAAACCGCTTTTTAAAAAAAAATCCTTTACTTTTATGTACAATTTTTTTTAAAAGATTGAAAAGTGCTTGAAGTAGTAATAAAGTGTTTCGCTTTGGGTCTAACAAAACTTTTGACCCAAAATGACTTTTTTAAACTTTTCAATTAAAAAAATATTTTCTGCTCAACTTGACTTTTTTCCCAATTTTTGAGAACTGCTAATGAACAGAAAACTATGTTATTTGCACCACTCTAGATAAAATAGCTGTCTATAAACAAAACATTTCATATCTAGATGTCTGAGAGTCTTAATCCTAAATACTGAACAGCAAATGTGTGCTCAGGACCAAGATCAGACATTTGGATTCCAAAGAGTGGATGTGCTACTTTCACCTACAACATGCTATATCCCTGAACACAGCTCTAATCCTACCCTAAGTGACCTGTCCTGCTTCCATTACACCCACTTTTCAGAATCCCATCACATGATCCACGAGGTCTGGCTGTAACATATACTGATAGACACATGCTCACAGCTCATAATATGTGAATGTAACATGTGGTCTATTAATGGCACATTACAAAAATATAGTGGAAGAAAAAAGGTGAGATCATTCAAAGTTTGTTAGTTCGTTAATTCAAAATCGAGCCAAATTCTAATGTTGGTGGGGTTGCACAGACGTAACGAGCGCTGAATTTGGAGCCAATTGTTTGCAAGCTTATGATATCCTTTCATCTCTGAAAAGATTATACCTGCCAAGATTGAATATCAAAACAAAGCCATTTTTAGTTATGAAACACAGAACAAAAGTATTTTAAAGTACAAAACACGCTTTTTTTAAAAAAAGATGTGTAAATAAAAAAAGTGGCTAAATGGGTCTTGTTTAGACTTAAAAAACAAAAAAAAAAACAAAAACAAAAAAAAATCACCCTTAGGCTGAGACCCAGCATAAGAAATTTCAGCCTAAACAGAACATTTCTGAGCATATTATAAACAACTCAGAGTGATTTAGAATGGAATGCCCATCGTACCCTTGACTAAAGTGTTGCTACCAAACACGGTGCAGTTAAGGAAATCCCAATAGCACTAATGACAGAAATATGCTTTAAGTGTAAATTTCAGGTGCATTTTTTCTTTTTATTGCTACTGTATTCAGCAGTGTCTCGTAGAATTTTCTCTGTGACTGGTATTTTCCATTTCTGCTTTATTTCATCTGACACAACTGAGTAGAAGCAGTTGAAAACTTCAGAAAAATGAATTTGTTCTTAACCTTGTGCCATTTTTCTTTGGTTTTTCTCATCTGGTAGCTGAGAAATACCAAGACTAGACACTGCTGTGTTTATCTTTTGCATATAAATGCCTGGCAAACCAATATACAAGCTGCAATCCAGACTGGAAAGTATTTAAAATAAAGAATTACTGACTGCTTTCTTTAAACATACACATTTTTGGCACATCTGTAGCATAAGGGTGCACCTTAGGGGAAAAAAACCCATTTATAAAAGGTCTTTGGGTAAGTTATTGCATTAACAATTTGACTCACATTTACAAAGATTGGATAAGGAATTTCTACAATAAGAAGCTATCACTCCTCCTTGTTTTCCCTACTGAAGACCAAGGACCTTAAAACTAGGCCAGAAATGCTGCTCACAGTGTAATCTTGTTAAACAAAGAAAATATTTTGGGGCTCAAACAAAAGAACAGGGTACAGTTCTTACAAATATGATCATTGTCAAATTGCTTTCCTTTTTGCAGCAGCCTGGCAATTATTTCCCCAACAACAGAATTATATTGCAACAGTCAAAGAAAAAAAAGGGGGGGGCCTTATCAGACCTGTCACATAAATGAATACAGACAATACCTTGCTCTTTGATTTTAGTTACAGAAAATAACTTGATTCACCAAACATAGATAGAGAGAAGCAACCACTGTGATTTCAAAACACATTGCGTGAAATTCTGGCCCTACTGAAGTTAATGAAAGTTTTGCCATTGACTTCAAGGGGGGCAGGATTTTACCATTAAAATATTAGCACGAGATACCTAGCATGCAATCTAGGCACCAATCTTTTAGGTATAAATAACATCAGTGGCATCTGAGTGTCATGTATCATCACAAAGCAAATTAGTGTATTTCAGATTTAGAGTGTTTCCACATTGAGTTAAAAGCTAAAGTATGCACTCTCAGGAAAGTATTCATTTGGTAACAATTTAAGTCATGGAACCATAGAGATGTAGAGTCCTGGGGACACTCTGTGGAAACAAAAGACCAGATCCTCAAATCCAACAGCCTTGATGTCAGTTTACACCAACTGTAGATATGTCCCTACATTTTAATTCTTACTGCAATTTAGAGGGAAAAGGGAATACTATGGAGTGTTACACTCTCAGCCACTCTAGGGCCTTGCCCAGGTTATTCTCCATTTTACTCTTCCAGTACAAAGAGGCCTTCAATTCACAACATTCCTGTCGTTAATGAGAGGAGCTGGAAATGGCCACTACAACGGGTCAAGAAAACCATTCTGTCATTTGGCTGGAGGCACCTCTAGAGAACATATTTTTACTAGGGCTAGTTAGAAAATTTCCAATGACACTGTTTGATGGGAAAAAATTAGGTTTCAGCTAAATTAGGGTTTTCACAAAAAGTATGTGCTTTCCACGGAAAATTTGACTGCTCATCAAAAATTTGGCCAAAATCAAAAATTGATAGATTCTGAAATGCCATTGTGGTGCCTCACAGGAGTTGTAATTTGGGTCACTCATTCTCTTCTATAATCTCCCACGATGCATCATGCCATGCAACAGCCATGATGCATCACCTCCCTTCTCACCAAGATGTGAGACAATGGTAATCTGACGAGGGAGTCCACCTTATGGAGGAGAATGGAAGCATGAGACACCTGAACTCTCATGAGGGACTGCAAATGAGATTTCAGAATCTCTATATTTTGATTGTCTGCCGAAATATTTCAGGTTTCTCATGTTTTGCTGAAAATGATATTTTCAACAGAAAAAGCTCACATTTCTGACCAGCTCTGTAAATTATTTCTTTTCCTCTAAGATTTTGCCTGTTGCCTCTATAGCATGTCCTGCTGGGGTCTGATTAGTTAACAGTTATATAGTTAGATGCAAATCACTATAATTAAGTAGCATTAATTATGATTAACCTTGGTACCCTGGGGATGGAAAGAGCAAGCCAGGACCTCCAAAATTCTTGATCCATGCTGACAGAACATTACAAAAAAACTTTGAGTCAGTTCAGCATGATGTTCTATTTTCTGTATTCCACATTCCTCATATCATAATGGAAAAACATTCATAAAAGTGGGTCTTTGTCTGCCTTGGATTAATTTCCCCCCTGGGAAGTCATGGACCTCTTTTTTTCAGATCATCATCTCCTCCTCCTCCACACCAACTATATATGATGCCAAATATGGAGGATAATGATTTAGGGTAGGGTAATAAGAAACACAAGCAAGTGAACACTTAATGGTCCTGTTTTCAATACAACTTCTCTTGTACCTCAAAATATGTGAAGAAACAAAGCAAACAAACATTTGTATGACTAGTAGAGAATCCAAAAAGTGTTTTCAACATTTTGTTGTTGTTTTTTTTAATACTAAAGGAAACAATATGTATAGTGAGAAGAGTTCTCACCATTTTAAGGAAAATAACCCAATAATCTCAAAAGGAAAAAATGTTTTTAAAAACAATTTTATAAAAAATACATGGAAACACAAGAAACACAAGATAATCTTTTGGCAGCTATATCCCAGCATGGGAAATTGCAGACAGAATGAACTTGGGCTGAAGTTAAATACTAAAGAGAGATATTTAAGTATATGAAATCATTTCAGACAAGCAGTACAATGAAGTGCACCTCCATCCAGTAAGTACCTGCACTGTGTTAATATTTGCTCCATAAACTTGCAATAGAATCAGAATCCAGTCTTTGTTTTCTTAATTGTGAAAAGGGCATTCACTCTAAAATATTTCCCCCTTTACTTAAAAATCAATAATTTGACTTAGCTACCTGATTTTCTAGGTGCTAGGTCCCAATAGTTTCCATTGACATTAGCCACTCAGTAATCTAACTTCAGTGGGAATTATGCATGCTCAGCCCTTCTGAAAAGCAAGCCCTTTTTATTTAGGTGCCTAAATATAAGCTTACATGACAAATTTTGCTAATGTGAGTAATTTCATTAACTTCCCATGGAAGTCATTGGGATTACTTGTATGTGTAAAGTTGTGCATGTCTATAAACATTTGCTGTTTCGGGGCCTACATCTGTAAAATTTCATTTTATTTTGACATTTATTAAATCATAGCAACATTCTTATGTTCACTGAGTTACCAAAAATGATAATTATATACAGCATACAATAGACTTCGTAGCTCCTCTAATGTAAGGTGTAATCCACTTTTAAGTGCGTGTTAGAATGACTGGACAAGCTCCCGCTTATTTGACAGCCACAATCTTAACCAACATACTAGCTTGAGCTAAAGAGCCAAGATTTCCTAGCTGAGAGCTGTAACAGGCCTACATCATCTGTGAATCGGCACAAAGGGGCACCTGTTATACACACAAACCAGAGGGTTACAGAAGACACAGGCAGTTATGCCACTTTTTTTACAGTGATCATGCCTTATTTCTATCATGGTGCAAGAAAGCTAAAAAAAGTAGAGTTTGGGTATTTTGTTTGTTTTGGTTCTCTTTGTGGGATGACCTTGCTAGATTTTTGTCTCCCCCTGCCATAATAGGTCAAATATTTTAGGATATCATCTCTGGATACCGGGCCCTGTCTATGACACACTATAACATATGAAGGAAAAACCTCTCAATGACTTTCAGGACTTAAGCGAACAACATTTCATTGTCTGGATTAATAGTGATGTATCAATTACATGCTCTAATGCATCATTCATGGTCATGTGGAAAAAGACAGAAAAAATTTAGCGCAAACTGAAATTTTTACTCATTAGTAGACTTCATGACTGTTAGGATGCATTTATAAAAAAACCCATTTCAATCAAAATTTGTATCAGAAGCTATTTGAAAGACTTAGATGTATTTTTATGCCCACGTTGATTTTTTCCCCTGAGATATTGCTCCTAATAATACTCTTTTAGACAGAATATTAACAGTCATTGTAAAAATGAAGACACCTACTTTTCTTGCAAAATAAGTTTGTTTTCCTTCTTCCAGAGGTCTTTGAAGTCAGAACTGAATTCATGCCAAATACTGAAGAAAGCATGAGGTGACACTTCCTTCTCTCCCATTTTTGGTTTCATACAGAAATAGGCTGCAGTTTCCAAAAAGCTGCCAAAGACAACAAAACCACCAAGTATTTTATTATCTATTAATATAGAATTTTCCTTCTGCATCCAAAACCTGGCATAATACACAATTGCTATTGGTAATAGGAGTGAAATATAGAGATGATCTAGCTCTGATGTTTTCCTGTACATATTCTGTTATAATATATTTCCTCAGCAAGGGTTGGAGTTTGATATTTAATCTCACACACGGTTTTTAACAAAAGCATTGTCCATTCTAAAGCCAAGAATGAATGTACTCTCTTCAGAGCCCAGCAAAGCCAGACCTCAACTCCTTTCCTCGCATTGCATTTTTATTATATTTGAAACCATTTTCAAAACAGAGCTGAAATCTAAAGCAGTTCTAAACACAGTCTTTCACTATGACACAATACAATAGACAATCTAGGTGGAACAGTCCATAGAAAGGTGGTGTTAAAACAATTATTTTCTACCCTAGACAATAGTAAAACTGGTAGCAACAGTCATGCTAGAAAATACTTATCAATCATGATTCTGACATAACTGTGTTTGACACCCATTTCTGAACATAGATATTGCTAGCGTAGATTACAAAGTAGCGTATGTAGAGCTGAAGTGCAAGCAGGAATTGCTCGTGAAAGATACAGAAGGCTACATACCAAGATTTAGCACAATGGCTGTGATTTCAATGAAATTTGAAAACCCCCATAATTAGAGCTTCTCTCCCTTAGTTCCAAATTTTAAAAAATGGTCCCAGGTGAAAAAAAAAATTATGAATTTCAATTCAAAAGGATAAAGTTATATCAAGGAATAGGTGTATAATGATTTTATTGAAATCTCATCCAATTTTATTTGTAATTAAAATGCCAACATGTTCAAAATTCAAAATATTCTTCATACACTTATTACATCAAAATATGAGAATTTAAATTTTCACTTGTTTCTATGAAAAAAAATGGCCAGTTTGTGAAAAAAATAACAAAATGGCTCAGAATATAATTAAGAATTTTTTTTTTTTATTTTTGTGTTACACTATTTGTGTAACACTTCCAAAGCCTGCTGGTTTGGGGTGCAGGAGAATGGGATAAGACGACAGTAGAGCAATGGACACTAAAAAAAGAGAGATGAGACAGACAGGGAACCACATTGGTGTCCCACGTCGTAATTCAGATTACTACTATTCAGCCACCCATGCAATAACATTTTATGAACCTTACATAGTGAGATCATATTAGTCACAGAATGAAATCTTGGCCCCATTGAAAACAAAGGAAATTTTGGCATTGACTTCAATGTGGTTAGGATTTCACCAATTGAACCAACTGACTGATTACCTTAATAATAGTTACAGCAAGAGTGCTATGACAGTTGTTAGTGCACATGCCATCCAGCTAATCAAAAGCATATGCAGAGTGACGGGCAATACAGGATGGCTTGGGAATCTTCAGGCACCTTTTGAGTCAGTGGCCATTTTTGAGTAAGCTACTTAAAGACCATTCTGTGTTTGCAAAACACAGAAAAATCAGAAGTTCAAAGAAAGAAGAGGCTCTGTTCTGACAAACACCTAGGCAAAGAGGCTCCAACAAATGACACAGGGATATCAGACCCAATTATAGCATGAAACAAGGGAACCCTAGTAGCGAAAGGACTGATCTGCAAAAAACATTATCATGCTGACTAGAAGATGAACATCACAAGAGAATGAAAAAACAGTCATCTCAAGTAATATGTTTAAATTTGAGGTAACGAGCTACAATGCCTCTAACATGAAACTATCTCATCAAACAGGGAGCCAAGCCAGAATGAAATTCCAACAAATATGTGTTTGAGTTTGATAAATGGTACTAACATTTACAGAAGACATGAAGGCTTTCATTAACAATCCATGGGATCAAAGGGAGTTAGTGAGGCTTTTCCTCTGATCATTGCTAATCTTGCTGGGAACCACCAGTATAGCCAATTCAGCCATATTTCTAGGTTTAACTCTGGCTAATGGCATTCCTTCTTCCAGTCAGTTACAGCAAAATGCAAGTCCCCAGCCAGATTGATCACCTCCCATGGCAACCAATTTGAGGGAAGGGGAAATTAAGCTGCTTGTAAAATGTGAAAGACCAGAAGCTTGGCAGACTGTCAGTTAATGTGCCATTTTTCTAACACCTGTTCGTGCAAATGCAGAAGACACAACCTGCGACACAGTTGGGCCTAAAAGCAGGAAGCCTCAGGAATCTAGCTAGTTATCCTGGTAGCACAGGTGAAACAAATCCAAAGTAATCATTTCAACTTCTTCAGTCAGAGGTATTTTGATGTTCTCCTTATTGTATCTTGAAAGAGAAGGTGGTAGGATTCTGATATGAAAAGCAAAAGATCAAGATAAAGCAAGGGAGAAGTGACCCTAGATCCCCAGAAATTTGGGAAGGAGTAACTTGTTTACATTAGCATGCTCTGTGAATATCAGATTTTGAAATCCATAATATTACATATGTTAAAATAGAGAGACCTCAAAGCTGACTCTGGAAGGGACATTCAGTTTATGTCTCAATTACAAAAAGGGATTTAGACAAAGCCGCAAATAAACCCATGAGGTTAGGAGTGGATATTGCCATTTCAGACCACATTACTGAGCCACACAACAGATACCTTCTACATTGCATTTCAGCAGGGCAACTCATCCAAGTGCTTTGTTGGTCCTTTAACAAACCCTGAAGCAAAACACATTCCTGTAGTGCTTATAGCTACATGTGCAGCATGTGTATGGTAGTCAGAGTAGGGGATTGGGACTCAAGACCCCTGGGTTCCATTTCCAAATCTGTTTCAGTAACATATGACCTTGTGAAAGTCACATAAGCTCCCTGTGCCTCACCTACCTTATCTGTGAAATGGGTATACTTACTACTCCAAAGAGTTGTTGTGAAACTTGCTTAATGTTCATAAAGCACTATGAGTTCATCAGATGAAAGGTGCCTAAGTCCCCCATACTACTAAGTCATGTTTCAAAACAACACAAAATCTGTGTGTCAGAGAAGGTGGGAGAGGAGAGGGTTAGGGTTATTTTCAAGGATTAATAGAGGTACAGGAGGTCAGTGGCTTTGTTCCAGTCAGCATGACTTTTCAAGCCTGATTAAAAATAAGGCATTGATGTTCACACTGCTGCCTTATCCAGACAGGGCAAAGGCCAAATATCTGTTAAAAGGATTTTAAATAGGTTTTCATATTCCCCACACTGGCCCCAAAGAACATTTAAATATCTTTAAATCTGCTAAATCTGCGAAGGTGGTGGTTTCTGAGAAAATAAATAAGGAAGTTAGATTAGGGAAGGTGGTTAGTTTCCCTCCCTCCCTCCCTCCAATCTAGTCTCTAAAAACTTAATTGTTTCATTTCCAGGCACATTCCGAAAAACATCCTAGACCTTGCTACATGCTACTTATTTTACACCTATGCTATTGTGCATTTTTCTATAGATATTCAACTACATAAACAACTAAACCTAACAATCAGCATTATTAGAAAAACCTGACAATCACATCTTTAAACCTACTCGCTACCAGCATGTCTACCTACTGGGTCAAATCAATTAGAAATATTTTGTGAGCAAGCCATAGATTGCTTTATCATTTTGTTCTCCAGTTAACACACTACAGCAGCTCACAATGATTCAAATTCAGGCCTGCCATGTGCCATACATTGACTGGACAACTATCCATTCATCTGGCCAATTTATCAATACCAACAAAATGTGTGTGTATGGAGATCTCTCTCTTAATTTGTGGATGATATGAGAGTGCCTATTGCTGAAGGAAGAGGAATGGAGGAACAAACCAACAAATTGGCACTTTTAAGAAATGAATTAGAATTAGTGCTACTCAGCAATGAAGAAACAGCTGCAGAGTCTCCTCAGAAGGGGCTACCCAGGCTCCAGCAGCCAACAAATAAAGGTAACTGTAGGTCCAGAGACATAGTTTGAATGTCACTTGCAGTGACATTATTCCTGGCTGACCTTACTGAGAGATCTGAGAGATGGTTAACTCACACACTCTCTCTCTCTTTCTACATCCCAGTTCCAAACACACAAAACAAAACACCTGCAGGCACATCATAGCAGCAGTGATCAATCTAAACATGGATTTAAGAGCATGAAGATGATTCTAGATTGTTTAACAACAAATGAAGGATTTCATCTGCAGCTATACTTGGATGCTCCTGATACCTCAGGTTTTGGAGTCTAAATGATCAGCTGCTATTGATATGCCCTAAAGTTGCTAAGTGTAAGTAAATTTGAGTTTAATTAATTGACATTACCTCATGGGATTTTCCCCCATGGTAGTAGTTGTGAGGCTTTTGGGTTCCAGAAGCATTCCCTGATTCAGATAGTAGGTCTACCTACTTCATAAAGTACATGCTAGCCAGTGATTAACTTCACAGGTAAAACAGCTAATAATTAAGGTCAAGTAAGGGGAAGTGTAGGTGTGTTTGAAGAGGGAGAAGAACAGCTAGATGTAATCAACAAGACAGTATACAAATGCATGCAACTTATTGCTCTATTTAAATTTGACATGAGTTGTATTATATTAAGGCCCAACTTGTGTAGTGAGGCTTTATAAGTCCATTATAAGGGCAAAATTTGGCCCTTTGGATTTAAGGTGAGACATGAAAACAAGAGTACAGTGTATAGCTAGCAGTTAGTAGCTGCTCTCTGGAAAGTTAGTCAAATGAATTGTCATTATTAACCCCTCTCAGCATCATTTTGTTTAGAGGCAAAAGCAATGACTAATATTCAGTTCTCTTGTATAGAATATACAGCTCGTATAATATAAACATATTAGTGAAAACATGTAACCATGGAAACTCCATCTATCTGATCAAGGTTAGGCTTATGATTTGGAGGGCTCTCAGCAGCTCTAGCAGGTGGAATTAAGCCTCTTTCCTCTTGGGTCCTGCTTCAAAAAGGGACGGGCCTCCTAGTTTCTGAGATAGAAGACTGGGAGAAACAGGATCCCAAACAGTCATTTGGACAAGTTGGTATATTTCATTCAGGTTCCCTTTTTATTGTGGTTTCAAGGTTATGAGTGCATTTTCATACACTGTTTTTACACATTTCCACCTATTGCCATCCTTGTCCTGCATAATGAAAAGTGGGGAAATTTGATTGTAAACACAAGTATAGGGAAAAAAATCAAGCATTCAAAATTTTATAAGCAAATTTTGTTTTGTTAGGCAGAAAACAGTATTATTGTATTAAAAACAAAGCCAAGTTAACATACCACTTTAAATTAACTGCCAGGAACCATCAATCTTTCCTTGCTTTTGCCGATTTATATTGTGTAACTATGGTTTTTGTAATTTTGTTCTTTAGAGAACAAACTAAGGTCTCAAGTTTCTCCCCTGCCCCCCATAAAAAGTTTCCAAATGTTTGCAATGTTTTTCATTCTAAATCATCTTCCTCATCTCCACCCCTTCCATCCCATAAATGTATACTGAATGCAAAAAATGTTTTATTGCTCCAATAAAGAAAAAAAAATCAAACAACTTTGTATTTAGGGGGGGAAATTGCTTTGGAGGAATATCTTCACAGAGTACTCCTATGCCAGCCACCACCCAACATAAATCATAAAAGCGGAAGGCCAAGAAATTATATTGTGGCAGACTAGTATTTTGTGGTATTTTTCTATTCTTAATATAACAATGAACACTCAACATCCTTAATGCTTAATTATAACAACTGATAGTATCAAAAGCATAAATGAATAAATAATATAATTGCACAACATAAATATTTATAATTTATACTTTATAATGACTGTAGCAGATTCAGCAACACTTACAGATTCAGCAACTGTCACAGAACATACAGTGTAAGTGGCAGAGAATCGTTACATTCAACATGCAACATTCAGAATTTAAGCTATTTTATAATAATTTCTTTGGAAAAGTTACAATTTGCAGGGGACTGATTGACTCAGGATGTTGCTAATGGATTATGCCTTTCATCTCTAGAATACCAATGCAAATGCAGCCCAGGCCAGTAATCTAATGCCTGAAGCCATCCAGTGGTTGTTGGCTTCCTCAGTCTAGTTTCCCATGGACAAAGTCCATTATACAAAATCTACAACCACGACTGGAACAAAGCAGCAATCTTGTTGGAACTCTCAGAGGCCAAAGAGTGAAGTGAGCATGGAGACTAACCTACCTTTTCAACCCTAGAATTAGCCCCTTTAGCTCAGGATTGAGATATTTTGGTAGGGCACTTTGGGGAATCTTGCAATGTCAATGCCTGTGCTGTACCTGCTCTATAAATAAGAATAGGATCTCTAGGTCCAGGGCTGTGAAAGTTTTCTAATTAAATAAAGGTAAGTTGTGAACAGAATGCTAAATTATTTCTTTTTATTCAATATATGTTTTTTGATATTCTGTAACAGCTGTCAAAACCCTGGACCACAACCTTAGCCCTCCTTTTGGCTGTTTTGAACGACCCTGATGTAGAGGAATCCTCAGGTGACGAAACAATGACTTATCTGGCCTCTTTTCCCACAGTTTGATGTTTGCAACTTAACAGTCACACAACTATCACTATTGTGCATACCTGTTGAGCTACATGGAAACATGGTAAGCTGTGTGCTTAACTGGCCATTTGTGGTACATTCATGTACATCCATCTTTGAAAGTCAGGAGAAGATGTATGTTAAGATTAACATATGAGCTTCAATTATATTTAATAATCCCTTAGCCAGTTTAACTTGCACAAACAATGAGGTGCCTATTGACCCAGAATAGTAGTGGTCTGATCCACAATCTGTTGGCCTCATTGCAGCAAGCTAGAGGTATTTACCTCATATTAAGTTCCAACTTTCCTCCAGCTGTTCTGCTAACATACCTTATCTTCTCAACCTAGTGCATTTAAATGCACGTCTACACTGAAAATAAATCAAAACCAAAACCAAAGCAACACATGACAGTGAAACTCAGAGCCACAGTCAACTGAGTTGGGCTAATGGGGCGTATGCTACAGGGCTAAAAATAGCGATGTATGCTTCCCCCGTTAGGCTGGAGCCGAGCTTCTGAGACACCCCTCCACCCCCTGAGTCTCACAGCCTGGGCTCCAACCCAGCCCTGAATATCTTCGCTGCTATTTTTTAGTTTTGTAGTGCAAGCCCGGTATGCCAGAATCAGTTGACTGGGCTCTGAGACTCGCTGCTGCAGGGTTGGGTTTGGAGTTTTTTTATGCTGTGTAGACGTACCATAAGGCTACCATTTTTAAAGGAGTTGTGTGTGTGAGACGCGAGGTGACTTTCCACATAATATTTTTTGTTTTGAGTAATTTATTTTATTGACATAGGCCCAGTCCTGAAAGATGCTCCATGCTGGTGAACCCCAATGTCTCTGTGGATACTGGATGTCTCTGCAGGATGAGGGACATCAATTTCTTTAAATATATAAGTAGAAAGCTCCACATGTATCCTATCAGATTCAATATACATACAACATTAAACACAGCTTTGGCTAATGCCTGGCATCCCCTAAAGAAGCTGGGTAACAGGGTTGGGGCTCCTAATGTTTGGTATAGTGAGGAGACAGCCCTTTCCCCTCAGCCTCTTAACCCTCATGTTCTACCAGGGGAGGATGGTGAGGTCTCTGCAATGGGCTGGGGACCTGCCATGGAAGAAAAGTGGGTTGACAGCATGCCTCCACCAGGTGGAAACAATTAAGGAAGGAATGATGACCTGCACTGTACAGGTTTTTGGTGGATATGTCCCAGATGAGTTAAATTAATAAAGTTGTGGCCTAATTAAACCACATTCCTTGCAATTGTCTAACTTAACTGGTGTGCCCAGGACATTGGGAGCTGGATCAGGATCTAGCCCATAAGGTGGTTGTTATAGCAGAAGGGAAAAGAGCAATGCCTGCAGGGACATATATACTCTTCCTACTCTATTTTCTTCTCTACCTGTTCTACTTCCCAACAAAAATGTGGATGACAAAATTATCTAGGTTAGACAAGACTAAACTGTGAGGAACTACAGAAGAATCTAGCTAAACTTGCCAATTGGGCAATGTGATGGAAGATAACTTTCAATGCATGCAAGTGTAACCCACACACCTCCTGGGTGTGGTGTTCTGTCCCATCTAGTGGCATGGAGACCACTTAGAGAGAGAGATAAAATGAGTCTGCTCTACAGCCTTAGCTAACAGCGAGTTGGCTTTCAGCTCATGCGCTAGAGACTCATGCACTAAGCTCCAGAGGTCCCCGGTTCGATCCTGCCTGCTGATGATCAGGGTTCGTTGGCATTACATAAGCACAAGGTGATGCATGCTGCAAGAAAAATATGGTTAATCATATTCGAATTCAGCTGTAATCTCTCAAGAAAACAATCTTGGCATCACTGTAGTGAAACCACTTGCTGAACATGCAGTGGTTATCAAAAAAGTAAACATGCTGGAACTAAGGATTTTAATTTCTGCAATTAGAGAGTTTTTTGACTAACTCCTTGTTGTTGTTGTTTTTTTAAAAAACTCCTTTTCTAAAAGCTCAGTGCCACAGTGCTAGTTTTCAGCATAATTCTTACCTCAAACATATTGACTTTAATTATATTGGTGTCACTATTGCTTAGTAGCTCCACTATAACTGCTTTTTGAACTAACTCCTGCATCTCATTTACTGTAGAGCTAAGAATAGACCCTCCTTATGAGTCTTAGAACTAGCTATTCCAAGAAGCAACAATTTTTGATGGCATAAAATTGGTACTTCTAAGCCTTGTCCCAGAGTAAGATTTTATGGGAAATGTTATTCCCTAATTATCCATTATAGGGAATTTACATGGTCTGACACTTGCCTTTATTAGAGACAGGCCACTGGACTAGAATGACCATTGACCTCATGTGTGGCAGTTCCTAAGCTCATGTATTACCTGTTTCCTTTTTCCGCCCTTTTCCCACAGAGCATTTCCCTTCTACTACAACTAATATATAGCTATGATGTGTAAATTCCTACTGTATGTAACTCACACCAGTAATATGAGCCACCAAGTGAGAAGGAAATCTAACAGGGAAGGAACCAACTGTCAATTAATGGAAGGTCACAAGGGTATGGGCAGCAGGGAAAACAGTAGTGAAAGGGACCCAGAGGAGAAAGAAAGAGTCCAACCGTATTCTCTGACATTTCAGTTTAATTTTATTTTTTCTGCTCGATCTCTCTCTCTCTCCACTCTCAGCCTTGCTAGTGGGAGCATTCAACACATATTTCAAGCATTAATTCTATTACATTTTAGCTTTGCAGATCACCTTTGAAGGAAATCCAAACCATTGTGTGGCAGGGAGCGGATTGGGAGTAATGCTTAAGGTTTTAAAGGCTTACCAGACTTAGGTGCTAAATTTCTAGTATTGCTTTTCAACAGTACCATTCTACTATCAGGTTTGTTATTACTCAAGGTGTCATCAACCTGTCAGCACAAGAGCAGGTGCGAAGTATTGGTCCCTACCATATCTAATGCCATTGAAGCTGATGGAAGTTCTCTGCATGCAAGGACTGTCCTGTTAGGCCTACATTATTTCTCAGGGAATTTTGGAGGTAAACATTCCTACAATTCACCTGTTGCTACAGCAAAGAGAGCAACATAACATTGCTAAATGCATTAAAAAAAAAGTTCTGAAAACAAAGAGGTGCCTGAGAGACAGCACTTGGGAAGCACTTTAAACCCTAGCAATCCTTGGAATGTAGAAGTACCTGTACCAAATAATAAAATAAACTAAACCAAAACATCCTGAAATGGGTAGACAGGTGTTCCATATCCAACTGTACTCATCCTAAATTCCCTTGCCAATAATTACGTTAGTGTGCAGAAACCATTCATTTGTCCTTTTATTATAAATCAAGTATCTGTTATTGCATCACAGAGCAAATTTCAATTTCACATAGCAGAACTTATTCTATATTTTCATATCATTTTAAATCAATCACAACATAACCCAGCCAGGATGATAATCCAACATTTTGGCCTATCTGGCCTTCACTAGTGATCAATAGCAAAATGCATTTGTAATGCTCTCTTCTACAGCCTTCAGCCATCTAAGGAGTCCAAAGGAAAGCAGCCCTTAAATGGGAATGCCTCCTTGTAATCATATCTTATCACCATTTTGCTTGCAATCCTAGTAAACAGTGAAAACATATACATAAAAATATAGTTTATAATATTTGGAAGGGATACACTGTGTAATAATCTAGAAGACTCTAAACATACACTGCTCCAAGCAACATCATTTTCAGAGGCTCCACATAAATCATCTGAAATGGAGTAATTTTCAGTGCAAAGTAATTGTCTGGCTTTAGTACTTAGCTCCTGCTTCTACAAGAACCCGTATGAGAAGATATGAAGGCCGGGCACAGCTCTAACCATGTGCCAGTAACATGATGCTATAGCTGCTCCTCCTACCTTGCAATGAAGTGTGTGTGTGTGGGGGGGGGGTGAGAGAAAGGAAGGAAATTTCTGCATCATAAGTACTGTATTTCGGTGACAATGACTTTCTGATATTGTGGGCATCTTTTTCCTGTAAGAAATTGTATGATCAAACCTTATCCCTTCTGAATTTAATGAAATTCAGTTTCCTTCTCCCCGCCCCCAAAAATGGCACTAAAATTTCTCTCGCCACTCCCAGAAAATAAAGGCCATGATTAAAAACTTTTCAGCAAGCAAAAATGTTCAGTAACTGAACACAAAGAAAAGGGCTGGGGGGGGAAGGAGAGGAAATTGTTCTTCATTCTTCGTGAAAACAAGGCCAAGTGTTCTAATTTGAGTAGAGAGTCACTTCATCCATCCATCCATATCTAGTAGAAGTTCAGTATTTCAGCCATACTGCTGTGGGCCGCAGGACAAAACGAGAAGTGTTTAACCTAAATTACCTAAGGATTATTTAAAATGATAACAATGTAACACATAATTCTTGGCCCTTCTCCTCCCAACACTCTCCCTCTCTTCTCCCCCCTCAAAAAAAAAAAAAAAAAAAAGTGGTTCCTGCTTTAACTTGTGAAGTATTTGACAGGTTCACAAGTATTTAGGAATGAGGGTCTAATTGGAAAGTGCCAGGTTCCTTTTTATTGCACTTTATCAATATTGTTAAGGGAGTGATGTAATTGTTTGGGGTATGGCGAAGACATTCCATGTCACTTCAGTGTTAATATCAGGCTGGAGCCTTCCTTGTCTGCCTGCGTAAGCTAGATAAACACAGACCTGTGTGCTTTCTTCTCATCTCAGGATACTTACTCAGAGAGACCTTGGAACATATGCCTATTGTGTGCTAAACATTTCACTTTTCATTTTATCCATGTGCCAGAAATCCATTCCTTGGATAAACACTTTACATACTGACACTCTTAAAGTCACTAAACATGATAAATAAAGAGAGAATACATCATTTCAGAACCGATTAAACATTTTCTCACTTGTGAAAAATGAACAGCTATACACTGTATGGAGTCTCTAGAGCAGACATTCCATTTTCTTTGTCTTTATTTTGTGTGGAAGATTAACTTTCCATTTCAGCTCATCTATTGCACAACTCAGCTTCTCTAAAGTACATATTGTTGCACTGAGCCCAAAACATTATTCAAATTAGATTTGTTTTTGCAAGTGCTTTTTACCTAGAGTTTCTGTATTATTATGGTGATGTCAATTTTTAACATTTTATGCTATAGCTAAAAGGAGAGTCTGTGTTTCTTGCTAGAAGTTAAAGAAATACTATCATGAGGTAGATTTTAAGTTGTACATAGGCTGAAGTTAACCACTTCAAAAAGAAAAATCCAAGTACATTAATCACATTAATTTTGCTTCATCTAATCCATCACTTTTTCTTGTACTACTTACTTCTCTATTCATCCAATGCATTGCTGTTCTACCTATGATTAACAGAATGTAACTAATCTCTTATTTAGCTTTCCTAAGCTCGCCTCCTTTAAAAAAAGTTCAACATCCAAGCATTTTATTTAGAAGATATTTAAAGAAAACTTTAGCAATGAATATATCCTATTCAAAGGAGATTGACCTAGAAGCGACCTTCAAAATCTTAGCAAAAGTTTTATTCTAGTGGCTGAATGAGAATTTCAGTAGTGGGAAGGGAAAGAAGGGAGAAATGTATTTTTTTAAAGTACACATTGGTGCACTGAGTCCAAAACATTATTCAAATTAGATTTTTTTTGTTAGTGCTTTTTACCTAGAGTTTCTGTATTTTTATGGAGTTGTCCAGTTTTAACATTCCATGCTATAGCGAAAAAGAGAGTCTGTGTTTCTGGCTGGAAGTTAAAGAAATACTATCATGTAAATGTATTTTTCCATAGCTAGTGAGTGGACAGAATAAATTCTGTCTCTTAATATTAAATCTTGGGGTCTTAACATCATTGTTTTGTATACAACATAAAGGCTGCTAAAAGCCCAGATCATCCTTGCTAGACACATGCATGATGTGCTTATAAGGCATAATTCCTTTCCCCACCAACCTATGTAGGATCTAGAGTCTGCAGACAGAGGGAGAGAGGGGGCTAGTGGGCAGGAATAGACAAGGCCAGAGGAAGGACCATGGGGATGGACAGTCTGTTCTCTTTTCCACTGTCCCTATAGACATTAGATGTAGCCATAGCCATGGCCACAGGCACACATCATTAGAACAGTTCCAATGAAGCTAGGCTGGCAAGGAAATGGGGAGGAAGCAGGGAAGAGGAACCAATCAGAAACAAAGGCAGTGCTGAGGCACAGGGTCTCTGGACAGAATCCTTGGGGATTTGCTAGGTTCGGAAGTGAACTTTGAAGCCTGACAGCCCTGACAGAACAATACAGTCGGAGTGCTCAAAAATTTCACTTGCTTACCCAGAGGTTGGGTTTTACTATGGGATTTGGGTTACAGCTTTTGAAGATCCTGAGCCTGCAGTTTAGCAATTATAAAACTCTAAATGATTTTAATAATGTCTTACATATAATTTACCATGGCTTCAGATGAGCAAAAGTAACATATTTTTTGTTCCATTTTCACATCATGAGGCCCACTCACAAAAGTATTTATGCTGCACTACTTAGCAATCCTATATTCTCCCAGTTGAATTGAAAGAGATGAGAGCAAATCAAAGCTGACTATATTATGGGGTTTTCTATTCACTGGGTATAACTTTGGTGCTATGATGATAATTAAATACAATTCTATGGAAAGAGAGTACAGTTTAACACTAAAAGAGACACAAGTCCTTGCACTTAATTAGCAAAGTCTATAAAAAGCACGTTAACCTACACATTTGTATCTAATAAGAAGTTCCAATTGCATTCACTAGTACTGGGTAAAAATAAATAAATTATACACCACAAATAAAACCAGGTAAAGAAATGCATTTATCAGTCTCCTCAGAAGATCCTAGAATATAAACAGTGTTTGTTTACTTATTTTTCATTTTGGTCCGTTACTGTGACTGACAAAGTAATCTTTCCTCCCGTCACCTTTTACTCCATCATTTAAACAAACATTGAAAAACACGTGTACATACATGTTACCCCCTGACACACACACCACAAGTTGTGAAATACAGCACAGTTGAGGAATTTTCCCGATTTTGAAACTTTTACATTGCTCATATATGTAGTGAAATTTGTGGTTTCATCACAAAAATCATTTGAAGAAAAATTTGAGTTCTTACAGATCAAATCACATTTAATTATACACATCCTTGATATTAAAAAATATTATTTTGTACAGCAGACATTTCGTAAGTGAAGAAACCAGTATTTAATGAATAATGGCAAGGGTGTGTGTATATTATATGTCTACTAAATCACCTAAGATCTTGTGTGGTTCAAACAGTTCACTCATACACCAATGTCTTTTTTTTTTTTTTTTTTTTAAACATAAAGATGGGTATATTTCCAGTTACAATAGTCTTCTGTGCATGCTTGGGTTGTTTTGATTTTTTATTCTAAAGTTCAAAACAAAAGCTGACAAATAAATATCACTTGTATTTTTGAATGCATTTTTTTGCTATCCAGAAAATTCTGTTAGTGTTGGCTTGAAAAACACATCTTTCAAAGGAAAAAGTTTTATTGCGTTAGTTCATCTCACCTTTTATGTGCTTCTGTCAGTGACTTCTCTTCATTTTCTTGGTCGATTTTAGCTGCACAACAGACAGGAAATGGATTAGCTACAAGAAGAATACCTCACAAATTTCTTTAGTGATAAATGCTTTTTGTTGAAAATGTCCTGTAAAGTATCTATCTTTCAATTTATAAGAATGCGCATGTCAGGTTTTATTGACATGTATATTAATTCTAAATCAACCATGAATTTTAGAACACAGCCCCATTTTAAAAGAATAAGCTCAAAAGGAGCTTGATGGAAAAAAATACCCTCCCAATTTAACACAAATAAATGGGACCACATCATGGAAAAGGCTTAAATAAGTAGGCCTTAAAAAGAAAGACCTTGGAATGCCCCCTGAAAATCAACACACTTGGGCTCTTATGGACCCAGAGGGAAATAATATTCCAGGAAGAAGTAATGAAAAATACCCTCCAACCAGGCCCCCCCTAATATTTACATTTGATGACTGTGAGTAAAAACCCCATAGCTGACTAACTGTTGGAGTATAGCCTTAGGAAAGAAGCATCTCTAGGAAAGCCAGGATCCAAACCAGTAATGGACATGAGTGGATGTACAAAACCCACAATTAGTGCATTGTTAATGAGAGTCTCATTCCCGCAGTCAGAGACAGCTATCATTTTGCCAACAATGGTGCTCACAAAAAGAATTCAAAACACTGAACTGTATTTGCTATAAATTTGTGAAGACTCCATTTTCCAATTTTAATTTTCTTTTGCTTTTCATTTTATTCCAATTTATCTTATTTATGCAGGAGTCTTGATACACAAGGCACACAAAACCACAACACATTTCAACTCAGAGATTTTACCAGTCTGAAGAACAGCAGAATGCCTGCTATGTGCATGTGTAAGCTCAGATTAAATTTACTCCTATGCATAAGGCTAACAAAAAAGCATGCACAATTTATTTTAACGGGTATTTTAACAGATTCCTTCAACCTGGAATCTGATTCCCCTCTTTGGTCCCTCAAAGCAAAAGTTTGCTGACTTGCAGAGTAATTTCCAAGGCCTATTTTGAGGGTGTAAGTGGGTATTAAGTGGCGTAGAGGCTCTGTGTTGTCATAGAATCATAGGACTGGAATGGACCTCAAGAGGTCATTTAGTCCAGTCCCCTGAGCTTATGGCAGGACTAAGTATTATCTAGACCATCCCTGACAGGTGTTTGTCTAACCTGCTCTTAAAAACCTCCAATGATGGAGATTCCACAACCTCCCTAGGCAATTTATTCCAGTGCTTAGTTTTTCCTAATGTGCAACCTAAGCCTCCCTTGCTGCAATTTAAGCCCATTGCTTCTTGTCCTATCCTCAGAGGTTAAGAAAAACAATTTTTCTCCCTCCTCCTTGTAACAACCTTTTATGTACTTGAAAACTGTTATCATGTACCCCCCTTCAGTCTTCTCTTCATCAAGGTTGAATTTCAATACAGGATTGTAACATATGGCAAAAATCTAAAACGATTCTTACTTTTCATTCAGTTTACCACTTCACTGCAGCCAGCCATGCTCATCTAATAATGGATGCTCAATATTGCCCCCACATTATAGGTATATCACCTTTTGAAATACTAACTTCTACATTTAAAAAAGGATGCTACTGCATCCTGAAACCATTAGTAGTTGCAAGTCTGGCCGGAAATGATCAGAGTGGAAAGTGAATTTCAAATTGGTTGTAAGAATAATCACCAATGAGGATTTCTTCATCCATATAGCTCAAAACACTTTACAGAGTTGGGCTAGCACTACTGTGTCTATTTTACAGAGGGGGAGACTGTGGCAAGAGAGATGCAAAGTGATTTGCCCATGGTCACACAGCCAGTTAGAGCCAGGATGTGAATCCATGCTCATGGCTCCCACTCCAGTATTGACCCATTCAGCTATATACTTTTTAGCATAAAGATCACGGGGCTGACCCTGAAGCCCTTGCTATAGGTGTAGTGCTTACTACCATGAGTTGACATCAACAGGATTACATGTGGTAACATGCATTATTTCTAGCAATAGTTATCTGAAAGTTCAGGCCCTATTTCAATGTTTAAAAAACAAACCACAGGAAACTTGAAGAGCACATGAAGCCTGCCTGATTATGGGTTTCATTACTAGCTTGAAACTCAGCCCAGATTCTTATAAACGTTTGTGTAGCTTCACAATGCTTTCGAGAGAACCTGAGCCCAGTGTTGATTAAACCTGGGCTGACTTACGGTTTACATGAGAGCCTTGCATGGCTTCGGATGTGAAACCAGGTGAAACTTGGCAGTTTAAACTGAGCTTCATTATAATAATATATATATTTCTAACTTCAATCCTGTAACTCAAAGTGACACTCATTTTGAAACAATGTGGATGAAGACTGAACAAAATAGTTGAAAAGCTCTCTGTGTAGCAAACGCACCAATCTCTCACTTTCGGTTCACAAAGTATCCCTATATAGAACTGCTAAAAATAAAAATAATTTATTACTGAAACATTTAACTTGGGCTCCTCTAATCCGCTTAAAATCCACTGCAGAAAACTTAGATTGGTTAATGTTTGACAAGCTGAGGTCAGTGGTTTTTAAATGCCTGTACAGTATCTGAAAGTCATAACTAAACAACATTCCCCACTATTTCCAAGATTACTTGGTTCTGACAAGATTGTTCAAGCTGGCGGCAGAGTTTTTTCCCTTCTTTGCCCATTAGATGGTTTATACAAGCTTACAGGTCAATTGTTTACTATATAAAAATGGGGGAAATGTTCTGCAATTTACTGTTTGAAAGTGCTCAAGCATGAACAATATTACACCATAAAAATGTGCTTCAGGCTGAACAAGGCATGACTGAAAACATCTCTATGCTGGAGTACTTTAAAAAAAATGACAAGAAAAGTAGTTATCCTGAACATCCACATGGGGGGGGGGGGGGAGAATAGCTTTTTACAGAGATTTGTGCTTGTTAATATTTCATTTAGAAAAAGGACTAATATACATAGAACAGAACTTTGAGAAGTCCCTAAATGACACAAGGGCATAATCTGCATATTTTTGTTAAAAGTTTTAAATATATACATACATGATAGTCAGAGCTACACAGACAGATTCTCTCCTGTATTAGACCACCACTGGGCACAGGAGGAAGGCAGAGAGTTTCCGGGGGTGGGGGTGAGAGTCTGTTCCTCAAGGCTGGCCCATGCTACCCCAACCTCAGCCTCCATCCTAATGATACTTAAAGCAGGTGCTGGAGGCCATAACTCACTTGAGAATCTGGCCCACAGTCTACCTACCCTCCTAACTTTCTAGAGGTGAAGTGTTTTAAACTGTTAAAGAATAACACAAAAATGATTCTGCAGTAACATGAAGGTAAGTGACACACCCATGAAAGCAAGTTAACATCAAGATTAAAACAGACACCTTCATATGTTTTCTACTACGTAGCTCTCATGTAGTCCTTTTCATCAATAGATCTTAAATATCTTTACTACAAACTATTATTACATGGATCTCATGTACTATAGGTGTTTTTTGCTGGTGATCTTCCCCATAATGAAAATATTACATGTGTTGTTGTCATCATCTTCTCTTCCCTCTAACAGTTTAACTAATCCTTGACGCTAACCTTCTGGTCAGTCTCAAAGTTGCAGCTCACTCCTCCTAAAGGATGCATTACCCCAGTAAATGATAATCCCTAAATTTTATCTCCTGGATTATGAACAGAACTTATTTTTTATTTAGCTGCTTTCATACTCTCAATATTTCACAGGGGTCTGCATGCACTTAAGAACTCACATAGCATTGTAAGTACAAATCTACTTTAAAACAGAAATATATCGAATGGTAATATTGGCAAGGGTGGGGGCTATTCTGGTTTTTTTCATAAACTGCTTGGGTATCAAAGAATCAAGGGCTAAAAAGTGACTTTTCATGGGACAAGCGAAATGAGGTGCCTAAACCTCATACATACTGTACATTGACTCTATCTAATCTTTTTAATATTTCTATATATGGTGCATCATGATTTCCCATGGCAGGGTGTTCCATTGTTTAAGCTCTTATCAGGATATGTTCCTTATATTTAATCTACATTTGCCCTACCTTAGTGTAAAGCCCTATACTTCCTGTAATACTTTATAATTTTTGGTCACAATTCTAGTACATTTCTTTGGCCTCATCTCATTTCTCCACAAATATTTGTATACAAAGTATCATAGCCCCTTTCTATTCAATTCTTTCAACTACAGTATATATGCATTGTTCAACTTTTTTCCTGTCTGACCTTCCAGCTCTTGTCTTTGCTGTTATTCTTTGTGTTATCTTTATTTTACTGTTCTATGTTTTATAATCAGGTGTACAAAACTGTACACAGTATTCCACAAGTACTCAGTCTACTGGAATTACCAATATGTACACATCACAAAATGGTATTTGTTTTTATCCTACAGCTGTGCACTTTAAATTCCTGCAGGCCCAGATTCTGCAGAGACTTAAATACATGCATAACTTTACACACAAGTAGCCACACTGAAGTTAGATATTCCGATAATGGAATTTGAAGCATTGAAAATAAAAAGATTAGGAGAAGCATATACAGATTATCTAGAAATTGAAGATGTTTAGTAAAGAAATGTTATTTATGTTCCTGCAAATATAATTTAAAAAATATACAACATGAATTTGAGTATAGAAAATGCAAAGACTTAAGCATTCAAAGAAGGGTTTGCACGAATAGTCCCACTGACTTTGATGGTATGTCATGCTCCAGTCATACATTGCTCAAGTCCTGGTATGACTGGCTACTTAATGCAAAAAAAAAAAAAAAAAAAAAAAAAAAAAATCACCAAATCCTTTTTTTGTATTTCCACGCACCTAACATTTGCCTATATTGTTCTCCCCCAAGCAGATGTCTTTGAATTTTCTATATTAAACTTCATTTAAAAAAATTTGTAGGAAAGTAAATGGTATTTTTCTGTTGCTAGCCTACTTCATCTTCTAAGTATTCTCCACATTGCTCTATTTTTTGTGTTTGCAACTCCTTCAAATTCTCTTATCTACAAATCTGGCCCTTTCATCGCTTATCTCAGTTTCCAGATCAGTTATAAAGATATTTAACAATACCAGCCCTAGAGATAACTCTGCCATATAGACCACAAGTTGAACATAATTCTCTTTCAACCCTCAAAGATTATTCTGTTTCTCTACCATTGTAGCCCTTATTTGGGAGGTTGCATTTGCAGACATCAGTTGGTACTGACTGTGAAAAGGCCTAAATTTGCTATGCTTGGACAAACCAGTGCTACATCTCCTGTTGCAAGGGAGGGTTTTATTAGGATCTATAAAGTTTATTTACCATTGACACTGAGGCTGAGTAAGCACTAGCCGGAACTGGTAAAAAAAAAAAAAAAAAATTGCTACATATCTCCCCCGCTTGGGCAACTGGCCACCTAGATCAGGCAGAGAGAAATCAAGGACAAAGGAGACACTTGCTTTGGAGAAAGGGTGTAAGAGGTTGGACAGAGACCTCTGAATTCCTCACCTTTTCCCTCCTCTGGGCCAGGCAGGCTGAACTCTAGGACCTCATGATGTCCTTACCAGTCCTTCAGCCAATATGCTCACCCCAAAGCAGGGAGAGAAGACAAGTGAAGACAAGATAAAGAGGATAAACTGTTCAATGGACCACACAAACCAAAGCCCTCATGCTGGACCAGTAGTAAAACGTACCATTTTAGCCTACATAATTTCTGCCTAACCTTCCAAGAGTGAGAATGTCCCCTCTCCCCTCCCCTCCTGAGCAGAGTGCAAGCACTCCAGGGGCTGCACTTGCAATGAGATATATAATTATTTTATTTAGGCATTTCTATAACACTCAACACTATAGAATCCAAGTATCTGACATTATTAAGGGCAGAAGATCAATGCAGAATAGAAGGATAATAAGACAAAGGGAAATCTCTTGGGGGAACTCCTTCCTTTTCCTCCCCATTTTCCCCCTCTCCTCCTCCTGATTTTATGCATGCACTTTTGGTTTAACCTCTTGGATTTTGTTGTTTGATCTCTTGTTGTAAGCTTAATATCCCTTAATGTAGTCAGGGAGAGGAGTGGCATTGGGGAGCGAGTCAGCAGTGATTATGGATGGAAAATAGCAGAAATAAGTGGTTCTGAGGAAGTATTTAAAAGAGGTGAGTGTATCAATAATCTTCAGACGATGACAGTGGCTAATATTTGATGGCCTTGTGAAAAAAAAATTAAACCCTTTGCTGAATCCTGAATGTGCATCAACCCCCGAAATTACCTACAGAAAATCTATTTGAAATTAACAGAAAATTAGGGCTTACCAGGTACTGTATGTGAAAATGTACCGAGATAAGCATAGTTACAAGACAGAATTACTATTTAGTTCAAATTCAGAAAATACTCTGAGCAGGCCTTGTGGTATTAAGATGAGGTCTATTCTAATGGCATTCAAACATCCATCTTAAACTTTTTGTTCCACCACAACTTTCTGTTGCTGTTCTGTGTTATGATCTTGACCCAGTGATTATGGTCTGTAGTCACCGTCTGAATCCAAAACCTTTTAGCAGCTTAAGCTATTTCTTCTGAACCAGTTCCAAAGGACTGTGAGCAAGCAGAGGCACAAAACTGCAATCCCTTCTGATCTCCCGCTCTCACTTAAGGGAATATCACATCTTCTCAGGTAATTGAATACAGGAATGCATTTGAGTAATCTCAGATGGAAGGCAACAAGAACCCTTTCATCTACTTGTCAATGCTCTATATCTTTTTGCTTTTTCTTCTTTTTTTATTTAAAGTGTTAACTACTATTTATTTATAATTAGCTATGAATGTTCCTTCCAGTCACTTCCATATGTAGCGAGCTTTTTAAAACAGATACAGTTCCTTTACAATGAGTCACTACACCTCTATAGTTTTCAATACATCTATGTACAGTGAATTGAGATCCAAACATTTGCATAATGTATAAATGTTCTACACTATATTCATGATAAGACCACATTGCAATAGAAGGATGCACCCACAGGGATTCCCATCTCTGGATTTCTCTTGACAACTAAATTCATAGAAAGGTTTTGGCAGAAAGTACAAAAAAATAGACATTTTTTTATTCATGAAATTACAATCAAGCCTTTTAAATACTTCATACTTCAGTCTTCATACAGTCTTCAAATTAGGGCTGTCAAACATTTAAAAGAAATTAATCATGATCAATTATGAGATTAATGAAATAGTCATGATTAATTGCACTGTTAAACAATACCATTTATTTAAATATTTTTGGAATATTTGGATGTAGAAAACAGGTATTCACATGGCACTGTTATCATCATCATCGACGATCCCTTGATGGAAGGTTGGAAAGATGTTATTTCCCATTGTAGAAGCCTATGCGTGGTGTCTTTTAATATGGGGAAGCTGATACACCTACAGCAACCACATGATCATGACAAGCTGGAGGTCTGGGGCCCGGTGGCAGAAAAAGTCCGAGACGACTGGAGATCTCCAACATGCTGCAGCCTTCATCCGCTTTCACAGCTGTTGGGATCTGAAGACCCTCTTCCGCCTGATCCACTGTTGAGGACTTGGGGGATTGGATCGTGCTTTGTCTGGGACCTCCTCTCAGACCTGTTTGCCTTGGGAGATCCTACCAGCAGCATAAAGCTCCTGACAACATAGTTCTGAGGATCATTGGAACACGCAAGCCTCTTTACCACAACTAGGTAACGGTCCACGAAGAGCAGCACTGTTGTAGCCAGTGTTGCAAGGTATTTATGTACCAGATATGCTAAACCTTCGTATGTCCCTTCATGCTTCGACTACCATTCCAGAGGACATGCTTCCATGGTGATCATGGGTTCTGCTCGATAATGACCCAAATCAGTGCAGACAGAGGCACATTCATTTTCACCATCTGAGTCAGATGCCACCAGTGTAGAACTGATGAATGAAATTGTTTTTAATTGTTCACTTTATTAATGTAACTTCATAAGTAAAGTTTTATGAATGAAACAATATTCATTCATAAAACCGGTTACCCCAATAACTGACTAATTAACAATTAAGATGCTTGTTAAGAGCCATAGCTGTTCAGTCAGCTGCCTTTGTAAGTTTCACTGTCAATCCAATTCCTGCTTAAATCACTGAGATTTGCACTTTCAGTATTGTAACTTCTGTTCACCATTTATTACACTTGCCTACAGTGTAACTTCTGTTCACTGTTTGCCATCCATTATACTTGTCTATATTGTAACTTCTGTTCACTGTTTGCCATATTGTAATTCAAACCCCATTTTACAACGCTTACTCCATTTTGTAAGGGCTTGCTGCAACCTTCGTTTTTGCAAACCCTGCTGTAATCTTATTAGTTTAGTTTAGATGTGTGAATGAGGTATGTATGGATGATGGAATCAACCTCCAGCCCCAGCCTGTCCTGATTAAATAGAGTTCAAACACCAACGGCTGAAGATGCAGACAAGAGCCCTAACAAAGTAAGAAGAATCCACCCTAAAAAGAAAAGGTACAATAAAAGGAAGATCAAAGCCCGGTCCGAGTCTGAAAGTCATGTCTGCAATTGACGGGTGATCAATCACCAAACCTGGAGGCAGCGTGACACAGCAAGACCTATAGACTCTAGATTCAAACTAAAGCCTACAAAAAGGATGGGTGAGATGGAAAACTTTGGAGGAGGGTAACATTCTGCTGCCAACATGGAAGGGCATCGGTGCATGTCCAACAGAGACCCAGCTCGTCCTTGTGCCCGGCTTTCCTGGCCAGTTAGCCGCCACAAGCTACGAACCCAAGCTGCAAACTCAAGCCACAGACTCAAGCAGGACTGGTAACTATGCAGCAGCTGCAGAACATCTGATGGATGTGTGTGTGTGTGTGTAGGTATTAGGTATAATGTGTGTGTATAAGGATTAAGATATTAGTTATTGGTCATAAATCAAATTGTCATCATAATAAATGTGGCATCTTTATCTTGTCCCCTTTAATAAGATCCTGCTAGTTTTTATTGGTATAACACCAGCAGAAGGTTGATTTTCCTTTTTGGTGGTTCAGGTTCTGTAGTTTCTGCATCGGAATGTTGCTCTTCTGAAAGCATGCTTCACACCTCACCCTGCTCAGATTTTGGAAAGCACTTCAGATTCTTAAACCTTGGGTCGAGTGCTGTAGCTAACTTTAGAAATCTCACATTGGTACCTTTTTTGAGTTTTGTCAAATCTGCAGTGAAAGCATTCTTAAATTGAACAACATATGCTAGGTCATCCTCAAAGACTGCCATAACACAAAATACATGGCAAAATGCAGGAGACTTACAATTCTCCCCCAAGGAGTTCAGTCACAAATTTAATTAACACATTATATTTTAACAAGCATCATCAGCATGGAAGCATGTCCTCTGGAATGGTGGCCGAAGCATGAAGGGGCATACAAATGTTTAGCATGTCTGATACGTAAATACCTTGTAATGCCAGCTACAACAGTGCCAACACTTTCAGGTAACATTGTCAATAAGAAGCAGGCAGCATTAGCTCCTGTAAACATAAACAAACTTATTTGTCTTTGTGATTGGCTGAACAAGAAGTAGGACTGAGTAAACTTGTAGGTTCTAAGGTTTTACATTGTTTTGTTTTCGAGTGCAGTTATGTAAAAAAATAATTCTACATTTGTAAATTGCACTTTCACGATAAAGAGATGGCACTACAGTACTTGTATGAGATTAATTGGAAAAAATACTATTTCTTTTGTTTATCTTTTTTACAGTGCAAATATTTGTAATACAAAATAATATAAAGTGAGCACTGTGTACTTTGTATTCTGTGTTGTAATTGAAATCAATTGGAAATGTACAAAAAACATCCAAAAATATTTATATTCAATTTCAATTAGTATTCTATTATTAACAGTGCAATTAAAATAGTGATTAATTGTGACTAATTTTTTAATCTAGTTAATTTGTTTTGCGTTAATCGCTTGAGCTAACTGTGACACCCCTACTTCAAATACTTCAGGATAAAACTACTAATATAGTTTCTAATATGCAGACCTGATTTACAACTGTGTTACTGAAGTTCTGTGCCAGCATAATTTTCCATCAATATCATAAACTTGGATTCGATTGTCTTTATTTCAGATGTCTGAACCTCAGAATGGCATTACACTGGCTTATATCTGGAGTAATGCAGTGATTTATGAGACCATATATATTTATATTTTTTTTTTATTTAGTTTTCAGTTTATCAATAAAACACATGAACCAACTATTTAAGCTTTTTGGCACATTTACCAACACTGAAACACAATAGAAACATTAACCTGATAACAAGAGAGGGCACTGTGACCAAAGCAGATGGAGGTTGCTTGAGCTCTGAAGTGGCCCACTAGGAATCTCCAAACATCATCCCCTAAACCCCATCATCCATCCCCTAGAAATATTGCATCTGCCTACTGAAATGCCCAAGAAACCCTTTAGCTGTGCATCTTCCTCTCTTGCTCTGAAAGAACCAACAAAAACAGAGGAGATCTGCCTCCCCCACTTCTACAAACAAAATGGTGCCTGAGCTTGATGGAATGCAGCTGATGGCTGTACTACAACAGGTGGCCATAGATACTCTGTTGGAATCAAATCTGCAGTTTCCACCCTACAGACCACAATGACTGATTCAGAGTGCACTACAAGCTCTATCCAGACAGATGGATGAAGCAGAACACAGAATTTCTGAAGTGGAAGATACTTTCAAAGAGAACAAATTACAGATTATGAAGAACAATAATATCATCAAGACTTTAAGACCAAGCTAACTGATCTAGAAAGCTGCTTGCAACAATATAACATGAGGATTGCAGGTGTCCCTGAGGGAACAGAGAATGGTAAACCTTCTGAATTTGTCCCTAAACAGGTAACTAAGTTGTTGGATCTGCCAGTAGATTTTTGTTTTGATAACGATCACGCACACCAGGCCCTTGCCCTAAAGCCAGCTCCAGGAGGTAGGCCTAGAGGATAGATTGTGAAATTGCTGAAGTTTACTACTAAGGAGCTTATTTTGCAGAAATCTAGAATCCAGCAATTAAAATACAGTTCTTTCATGATTATGCCCATGATGTGGTTGCAATGAGGGCAGCTGTTAACCAAGCAAAAAAATCTGCCCAGGAAGATGGACTTGGAGTTTTTTATTAAATGCCCAGCAAAATTTGATAATATGAATGGCGAGAAGAAAGTATCATTTAGTTCATGTCAGAAGGAGGAAAAAAATACCTCAAAAGTCTGCAAACTTCTCCCTCGCAAGAGAAGATATTTGTGGAATGATTCAATCATATGGAATTTATGTATTGCTCTCTGAGATCTGATATGGCTGCTCTGCACAAGTTAATGAGCACTAGTTGATAATGGTACGTTAGTTCCCTTTTTTTCTCTCTCTCTCTTTCATTGGGGTTAAAAGATTAAAGGATTATTATAAATTTACTTCCACTTCCCTTAACTCATAGGAAAGGTAAAGTAAAATCTATCATTTGATTAGTACTTTTATATATAATAAATAAATAATTGCTTTATTAGATTGTGCTTCCTTATGGACTAATGTATGAAGGTTCTATTGGTAATAGGTGATTATTAATACATTTGGGCTCCTCTCAAGAGATTAAATTAATTGCAGTAAATCAGAACTCTTAGGCATTAACAAATATGCCCACAAAGGCCTTTCCTCAAATTGGGACTTTCAATGGTAATACTCTTATATGAAACATGTAGGAATACTGATTCCCAAAAATATTCAGGAGATCTCTAAGATAAATACTGGACCTATTATTGCCCAAGTGTCTAATGATTTGGGGAAATGGAGTTAATTAACCTCAGTTTGTGGGGTAAAATTAATATACTGAAAATGAATATCCTTCCCAGAATTGTGTATGCCGTGAGGAGGTATCCCTATTTCTATTCCTCAAACTTATTATAGAAAATTGAATAATATTTTCAGAATGTTCCTTTGGGGCATAGGTAAGAAGCCTAGACTGGCTTAGAGGGAGCTGTAACTTGTTCAATCTCTGGGAGGATATGTTTTGTTTTCCCAACTTGGAAAATTTTCACATCTCCTTTTTGCTGAGCCAGGCATCTTTGTGACTACTAGATTTGACCACACACCTTGGATTCAGATTCAATGAGAATTAGTATACCCTCTCCCTCTTTCAAGCATTATAGAATCAAAGTACTATAGATTTGATGGTTCCAGAGCTCCCACAATAACGTCTGTGAGGGAAGTGTAGTCAAACTTGTCTAGAAAGTTCTGCTTCCATCCATTCTTTCCTGTAGAGGCAAACCTATGGAGCAATCCTATCCTTAAAATTAGTGGTAACACTTCATGTGGAGGGATTGTGGGGACAGAGCAATTATGACTGCGTCACAGCTAATTTAAATCATTTGTAGATCTTCAGCAACAATTTGTCTTACCCTTCTCTGGAGCATGGGAATATCTCCAGTTAAAGCATTTACTTTTGAATGTATTTGGTCCAGATGCATTAGGAGCTCCAGAACCTCCAGAGCTTTTCTTATGGCTAACCTCACAGCTAATGAACAACTGGATTCCAAACAAAGGGAATGCCTGAAAAATTCAAGGCAATTTGGGCTGACTTTTTAGAGCTCTATGATTAACGTAGACCCTGAAGATAATATGTTGCTTCCACTCCCATCCCTTTATCCTAACCCTTTTTATTTACTTTGTGTATTATGATGAATCTGGGATTTTGGTATAACTGTTATATTTGGAAAAAAGTAATGAAAAATTATAAATAAGTACAAAGAGAATGGTGCAGAGACCATTTCTAAATAACAAAAGGAACAAAATAAAGATTATACAACATGGAATAAAAAGTGAAAATTAAATGAACAGCTGAATACAGAAAAGGCAGTGACAACTGTGTACTATATTGAATACTCTTAATTTCTTATTTCTCTTATTATTCCTGCAGCAATTTCATTTTTGATCAATATAAAGTATGTGATGGTATTAAAAAAACCAAAAACCTGTAACTGTATACTGCCAACAATTGACTGCACAAAAGGACACTCCCCAGTGACTATCACAATAAGGTGCAAAGCCTAGCAATAGTCCTACGCAATAACCAAAGCTATCCTTAAAGACATAACCCCCTTTTTCAATCCACCTCAGGAAAAAGCCTGGGTAAACAGATGGTCTTTTCATCACATTCCGAAGGATAGCCTCTAGCTCTGTCATCTGAACAGAGTGGATTCCAGTGTCAAAGGCCTACCAATGTAAATGTTAGGTCTTCATCCTAAAACGTATACACTCAGGGACTATTATTGGGGAGGTGGTAGCCATGTGATATATTGTGCTAAACCTGAAGCTTTCACCATCTCATCTGCACTCTGCCCACTATCCCCATTCACTGCCACTAGTTTTAACATCCTAAGTCTGGGAGCAGCTTCAAAAAGGCTAGTGGTCTCAACCATGTGAGAGCTCTGTTCTGCTAGGCACTGTACAAACATGTAGTAAAAGACACTTCCTAAGACAAACCATACATTCTTAGGTATAGAGATGGTACTGTAAGTAGTTTACATTGGTTTTAATTCCTCTTTCCAAGACCTACATGGAAGGACGGATGTTAACTTAAAGATACCTGGCTCTTTTCTGTAGAAGGGTGACAGATGGGGGCACGCGCGCACACACACACACACACACACTTTTTTTTCCTTTTAATACAATCCCAAAGATTTCTGAAATAGCTTTCCATTAATATAGGCAAGAAAAACAAAATATCTGATGGTGCAGAGTGGCATAGAAAGGGTTCATTTGCACACCTTTTGATGACCTGTATAAACTCTCTTGTCACTTATTTTTTTTGTCACTTATGAGCACTGAGCTTTTTCAAACACATGCCCATAAAACCATTTTTTATCTGACCACACCATGCAGAGATACACATCCTTAGTGGCATAAATGTAATCTATGCATACTGGGTGGGTAAGTGAGTTCCTGTGCCGTGGCTGCAGAGAACTGAAGCCACCATTGCAATGCATTGGCTTTCTCATGGGTTCTGAAACAAGGCAAATTCATTTAAGCAGTCTTAGCGATACACATGAAATTGAATGTGCAACAAGATGACTATGTAGTAATGCAAACCAACTGAGGTGTAGACATCTGAGGTAAAAGACAAGTTGATGCAATACAGATGTATTTGTTAGTATTACCACATCTAAATGTCTGAGATATAAAACAAATGATGACTTTCATCATTTAAAACAGACAGAACACTAATAACAAACTGTAAAACAATTAATGAAATTCACATGTTCCCTCCCCCCCCCCAGTGTTAAGCATTCTGTTTTCTTATGCTACTTATTCTGTGTTGCCTGTTCTTCACATTCCTCTCAAGTGAAATTTTCAAAAATGGGAAGTTTGCAGGTTTTATTTTTTTTCTTTCAATAAAGAGCATATTGGGAACAGTCCTGTCTCAGTAGCTTTGCTTATACTAACAGTTCCCTAACTCTGCCCATTTAGCCTTGCTTTGCTTCTCCACTTTGGGAGGTGCCCAGGAAAAAAACCTAAAGACTTCACTGTTGCATATACGAAGTATAATATTAGTCTTTTATGGTACACTGATACAACCTACATATCTTTTCTGTCCTCTGTGTAGTATAGCAGACTCTCAGGCCGACTTTGTAAGGGACTAGAGATACTGCAGTTCTGGGGAAAAAAGCTGATCTTTTCTATAGCATGTGAGGTCTCTGACTACTACAGGGACAGTGAATGGAGTAGAGTGGGGCGTCCCTCCCAGAGTGGAGTGTCCCTCCCAGAGTGGAGTGATCGATGGGGGACTAATCTTTCAAGTGGGTGACATGTGGAGGGAATGTGAGTGAAATGCTGTGGTCTCCTCTGGCCCTCACCACTTGGGGAAAGTCTGCTTTTCAGTATCTAATTACTAGGTAGGTTCACAATTTATAGGCCAGAACAGAGTTGTATTTTGGATAGCTGAGATTCGTAGCCCAGAATTCAAAGTTACATGAAAGACTGAGGATGGCAATAGGGAGGCAGAGATAAGATTAATGTTGGAAACTTATGTCATTATTACTAATATTACCTTTTCAGAACATTTACAGCATTTAATTTATTTTCATTTTTAAACTCTTATAATGTTTAAGGAATGGTGTTTAAAATTAATAGATATTCATAGACATATACTCATACAACCCCTTCACTACCTTAATGAAGTTTTTTGGCCTGGGAATTTTTAAAGAACAAAACAGTTTTATTTCTGTATATTCCTAACATTATTTTAAGTCCTGTTTTCTTGAAAGGATTAGTTTAGAAAATTTTGGAAAATAACAAAGAATCATGTTACCCTATATATTAAAAAGATACATTTAAAGAACATTAAGTTGCAAGTCAAGCAATCAGAAGGTAAAAAATACCAGAATTAAATTTGTGTGGGTATGTGTATTATGAGACGGTCTCTCTTAACATCATGTAGGAAGTCTGTGGCAGAGTCAGGAACAGAGCCCAGATCTCTTGGGATCCAGTCCACTGCCTTAACCACAAAGGAACATTCTTGTCCTTCTTACAAACCTCTGCCTCATTCACTATCCATCATTTGCACTGAAAGAAGCAGGGGTCCTGCAGAACAGACATCATGTAATTAAGGACTTTATCATAATTCATATACTCAGGGAAGGGCAAGTTAAGATTTCATGAAAAACCTTAATTCTGACATTTCCTAACCTGAGGAGGTCACTTTGCAAACTTTACATCCTTTATACATAGTTTTGGTATGCAATTTCCTAGATTAAAAAAAATACATAAATCCTCAAATCAATAGAGCAAATTTTATCATGTGAAACCATACTGACCCACATGTGGGTCATCAGCAGGATTTAAACCCAAAGGCTTTAAATCCACAGCACAGATGTCTACTGCTTGACCTGTTAGAGTAATTGACAGTAGTAGCAGGCTATTATCTTCTAAGTATACCAGCCACTAGAGAGGTAAATGTGACACACTTTGCTAATGGCTTACACAACTGTTTTCTAGATAGCAGTGGAACATTGGGAATCAGGATTCCTGATTTCTATTCCTGGCACTGGAAGGAAGTGGTTATAGATAGCATAACCAAGCATATACATTTGGCATATTTTATCGTTCAAGACAATGAGACTGTGGATTGAGTCTGCAACATTAGAGATAGGGTGACATTTCCAGTTGTACCTGAAATGACCTTGTGTAACCACGCTGTAAAATCAGTGGTATGATATTCACCTGCCTTCTAAGGTAGGAATATGGGGCCTTCCTCAATAATAAGTGCAGTGATGGGCACATAATTTCGCATACCAGTACATGAGGGAGCTGAGATTAGAATGCACGGTCTCTTTCTGGGTCCCAATGCAGCACTACTTCCCAAAGTGGCAGTTGCTGCTGCCACATCCTTCACGGAGTCTGTGGGGCCAGGAAGCATGCTCAGTGCAGATGGAATGTTCAGCAACTGTAGTAGCAAGCCTCTAAAAGCTTCCCTTGACTGCAAAGTTAACTCGTATTACAACTTGACTGTTGCACCTAACTCAAGTTCCATCTACTAAGAAAAACCCTTAACTCAAGTTGGCTGTGCCATTAGGGGGCATAAGCTAAAGCTTGAGTGAGCACAACTCATCAGCTGCTAACATGACCACTCTGCAGTGTGGATGTAGGCTAGCTCCATTAGTACTACATTGTCTTTCCACAATTCCACCTGTGTGCCCAGAAAAGACAGATAAACTCTCCCACTGGGAAAGAATTCATAGAGCTTACTTCAGTGCAAAGAACCATCAGATATGCCCACAGAAACCTTAGTGTCACGCGAGTGAGCACAATGCCAGTACGAAAACAACAGCTTGACTGTTGTTCTGCAGTGTGGATACTCACTCTCTCAAGTTAGGCTAACTTGAAAGAAGTAGTTCACATATAGAAAACTTGAGTTAACTCTGCCATGTAAACATACCATAAAAGTCTTTACCAAGCATGTGCAAATGGCAATTTTCAGACACTTACAATTTGGCTAAATCTGGATACTTTTTAATGGGGACAGCAAAAGGTACCTGTCTAATACCAGGATCACCCACCTGCCAAATTTCATATTCCTGTTCCAAATCATGCAAGTGCTAGAGCTCTTTAAAGAAACCTTCAAAAAAATGTAACTTTTGGAAAATGACTAACAAACTATTTTTATTGTATACTTTATACTAATTATTCCATAATCTCTTCCTTGGAAGCAGCTAATTTGCTTTTACTGAAACCTTTTCGGGGGAAAAAACCTCTGGAAGAGAAAATTTCAGCATAAATGGTTCAAGTTTAGCAAAGCAACATGCAATTTAAAACAGATACCTCAGAGGTTGGCTGATTCTTTAAGTAGTGTTAGACCTAACCCTACCTGTGAATAATCAGCTGCCTCAGCAGATACTTTGAGGCCAGGGACTGGACTATAGCTTGAAGATCACCTGGTCCTACGATTAGCTTAGCTGAAGAGGGAGCTGTAAAGAGTAACGCCCTGCAGGAGATGTTTGGGAGGGGAAAGAACCCAGTTATGACTCTGAGGCAGATGGCCTGTAGAGTGTAATTCTGCAGGGAGTAGATTAGGAAGGAGAGAGAAGCCTTGTAGGCTCATCTTGACTCCTCATCAGGTAATCTGTGGAGCATAATCCTGCAGGGAGTAGATAGGCTCTTGCAGAAGACTCCAGATTAGAGGGGACAGGACACGACATGTTGAACTTGTATTAAATAATGTTATTTTGAAGAAATAAAACTAAAGCACCGCAGAAAAGGAACTGGAATCCTGTGGCAGGAGAGGGTTCTTTGTGCATGGGCTGGTGAGTTAACCATATAGCTTTCAAGGTGATTATAACAAAAGTATTAGGAAACTGTAACCAAGTGCATCATTTCCAGGTCCATTGATAACATATTAGCTGACATGCATATGAATTGATTCTTCCTCCTAAGGTGGGTGTAATGATCCATTTAAAAAGTAAGCCTGACAGGATTCTAAGCCCCAATCTTTTCTGATTTTACTTTACAAGTTTACTCACTATTTTTTAATTTTTACATATAAAATTCAACCTGACCAGTTGCAATATTTTAATTAAAAATTAAACTAATACAACTGTGCTAAACCTGTAGCTGCTCCTATAAAGTTCTTCTCTAGCGCCTTACCAGAGATGTTTAACCACATGTGCCCCGCTCTCCATACCTCCTGGAAGATAGTTTCTAACTTCAACTTTCTGCCTGGCCAATGCTAGCAATAAGTATCAATTGAACATACTGTAAATGTCTGAAGTTACTTTGAACTGGTGAATCCCGTTATACAGAAAAGTTACCTGCTCTGAAAAGCATCACAAAAAAACATTCCAAGTTATTTAACCCTGTGAAAAATTATGAATTTAACTAAGTTTAAAACTTTTTTTTTGCTTTGGAGAAACTGAACTTTAAATATAAAAGAACTTAAACTTTATTTTACTTTGCCCAGAACACACATTATATAAATACATAAATCCCCCAAAGGTGCCAAAAGTTGTCCCTCTGTTTTTCTAAATGATCTTGTGTGTGCAGTCTAGCTGAAAAGACTCATCGATTATGCCTACATAAACAACAAAAGCCCTTAGAAAAAATATCTAGATCAAAAGCCTGTCAAACACTGAACAGGAAAGAGAAATCCTGTTTTAAACATGGCCTCTTTCAAGTCTGAATTCAATCCCACCAAGTAAAAACAAAGGATTTCATAATGGAAGGTATTTTAAAATTACTTTATTTTTGGAACTTAACTAAAGGATTCTTTTCTCCTATATGTTAAGCTCTATCTTTCATATAGTAATATCGTGACAGATTTCTGAAAAGTAGCCTTTGCGAGGTTTAAAGAAATGTAGACTAGTTTATTTAGAGCTCATCTATGTTCATGTCATAACCCCTACTTGTATTAATTTCCATTAGAACATGCAAATGATATTTTTAACTTTGCTGCTGTTCTGAGGTTATGGGGTTTCTTTTTCCATCAGTGATCACACAAAACTCCCACTAACTCCAAAAAGGAGTAACATCTGTACATTCTGATAGGAGACTAGACATCTAGGATCAGATTTATCAATATCTTCTTTTCCTCTCTATCCCAAAATGAATACAAGAACAGGGAGGGGGATCACTTTGAGAAAAAAAATCTGATAAGCATATAACAAAGAAAAGAGAATGATATTATTTCTCCTCCACATAATCATTCTGTGGAATTCACTGTTGCAGGAAAACAGTCTCAAAAACTGTGGAGAAATTTAAATAGGGAGCCAGGCAACTTTTATAACCATTAATAATGTTTTCATTGTCCTTTCCTAAAGGGATGAAGAAACATCATTGGAGTTTCTTCTGATTTATATTAGTATTATATTAGTATTATATTAGTATAATAAACTTCATGTTCAATTCATTGTTCTAGTTTGAAGAGGAATGCATAACACCGTTATTAGACCTTAAATTGTAGCTCCTAACACAACATCTGACAGAAAGAATCTCTACTTCATATTGACAAATGTCCTTTAATTTGTTGTTCCTTCTTCTACGTGCATAACCTTATTTGCATCTACATTAAGCTAGATGCCAAAAACAATTACCAGCTAAACACCATCATTGTGGCATCTAGTATAGAATGCAGGCCTCTTTGATTCCAAAGCACATCTTACCAATTGTTTCAGGACACAGCTAAAGACCTGTTTGGCAAGGATTTGGGGACTGATCTTTGTAATTTCAGGATCTGTTGATTTGTATTTGCTTGTCACGTGGTGTTTTGGCTATGGCCATCAATCTAAATAAGTCTGTTCAATGACATGTGAAGTCACGTGAAGGAATTGGTGCACACATGCTGAACATCACCATAAGACTACCTTGAAAATGCTATTTACCTTTGATGATCCAGTTAGGAAGCAACAATGTGAATTTAATACCTGACTAGCTCACCAGAAATAAATAAATAATGGGCATTGATCTCTAATACAATACATCAATGATAATTTCCATTTGTGATGATTAGTTAACACAGTTCTAGACTTCAGCGCTATTGACCTCTAAAAGGGATAAGCAGTAGATACTCTCACTTCTCACACAATTGTTTATCCAATCATGAGTCAATATTTTTGTCTTCTATTATGTTGTATGGTTACAGAAAGCTGGGGTGTGGACAGGAATAGCCAAATAAGTAGACAACTGGCCAGAAAAACAGCATGGCCAAGTCAACAGAGAACATTCTGACTCAGAATATTCCTTCATTGACAGTGCTGCTCTCCTCACCTACTGCAGAATCCTGACAGTGGAGCATGGGAACAGCACCACCCATCCCCTGTTATGGTGCTTCCCTCCTAGCGTTGAGACAAGATCAGCATAGATACATTTAAATTTACCACACACACCCCCAGCCCCCGCAGCATTTTCCACAAGCCTGTCCTGAGGAGTTCATTTGGATTTGCCTTTTGTGTTTGCTTAAAAAATTAGACACAAGTTTTGCAATCTGAGGAGCTGAAACAAGACCTCTGCTCTGCAGACACTGTATTTTTGGCACATGCACAACAGTCACTGCTTTGGAAATGAGTCCAGCTTTAAAAAATTTTTCAAGAAACAAAAATATTACTAGAGTTGCGAACTCATGATGAGTTCACACTCTTGAGCCAATAGCATCTGTCTTTGCTGCCACTCAAGGGGGTGACTCATTGACAGTACAACAGAGTCGTCCCACAAATCTTTTAGAACTGTGTGGCATTTGATTAAACTAACCCACATCTTTGTATGATGCCAAAATAAACTGTCTCTTTACTCCCAATGTATAAACATTGTTCCTATAACTTTCCTTTGAAATGTCTTGAAAAGGTTCAATGACGTTTCATTATTTACCTTGATTAATGAATTGCTCCATGCTGTCTTTGAAAGGCTGGATGTGCTCTTCTAGTGATACCTGATAAACTTTCCCCGCTTGTGTCTCGCATGCTGAAATTGAAATAACAGATTACTTTAGGGTGACGCATAATGGCATAGATACAAATACTGTAGTAAAAATACATTAGCTTATATTAATTTATAGCCAGCAAAACTTGCTAGGATATGATCCTTAGAAACATACTGCTTCAAATGCAAATGCTACAATAAAATCTTCCTGGAGAGCAATTTTGTTCCTGATCAAATGTTTCTGAATAAATGAACTGGTGCCCAAAGTAAGTGGTGGGTTTATAGGTGTCAGAGACCATCCTTCCTGCTACCCTCTGACTTTCAGTGGTCTGCTACCCAGGGAGTGACCAGATTTTTTGTGGGGAAACAGTTGGAACACTTATTATTTGAACAGCAAAGGATAATGAGGAAGGGGAGGGGGTTGTATTTACCTCTTTGTAAATATACTGTTACATATGCTGTATTTTATAGCATGTTCCAGCAGGTGAGCTTCATATCTTATTTATTAAATTATATTTCCCTGGATCAAAATCCTACCCTTATTTCTTGCACTTCTCTTTCTGTTTCTATGTTCAGCTCCCCTCCTCCTCCTCACTCCATTTTAAGGTCCCATTTTCTCTCTCTTTAAAATTTTCTTTTCTCTTGGTCTTCTCTTTCCTTGTCTTACTTCTTTCTACACATCATTCCCCCCCCCTCCTCTAGCCTCTTACGGTCTCCTCCTACTTCCAAAATATATTCTCCTTCTCCTTTTTCTTCTCCCAGTCCTCTACCCCCTCATCATGCATTATCTCAACCCCTCCTTCACATATGAGCTGCCTTCACTTGTTTCCTGGTGGTAGAACAGGAAAGGAAGCGGCAGAAAGAAGACTCTCGTGGGTGATGACGTCTTCCTCCAGCTTCCTGAGTCCACCCTTCAGTGGCTGCAAGCTGCAGTACACAAAATGCTTGCTCTACCTTGGGCTTGGGGGACAAGTCTGTAATTAGCTCCTCAAAGGCTTGAAATCCTATGTAAAACAGGAAGTCAACAAGGGACAAAGAAGCTTCAATCTAAAAATATTTCCAGGTAGAAGCCAGGGATATGACCCTAACTGCACAGCGCTGCAAAATATCTATATAAGTGGAGGTTGCTGGATCTGTGGGTTTCTTGTTTATAGTTGTCTGCAGGGTTTCATTGTTGAAGCGGATCGTGGTGTCCAAGAAGCTGATGCTGGTGTAGGAGTGTTCTAGAACGAATATGATGGATGGGTGGGTGGTAGTGGCTGAAGTTGTGGAAATCTATCATGGAATTTAGGTCGTCTGTCCAGAGGATGAAAATATCATAGATGTATCTCAGGTATATCATTGGTTTTGTGGTACACTTTCCCAGAAATTCTTCCTCGAGGTGGCCCATGAAGTAGACGACATATTGGGGAGCCATCCTAGTACCCTGGGCAGTTCCCATGGTTTGGACAAAGTGTTTGTTGTTGAATACAAAATTGCTTTAGGTGAGGATGATATAGATGAGTTTTGGCAATGTGTTTGTGTATAAGGGAGTGTCTGCCACTAGAATAGCAAGGATTCCAGTGGCACCTTAAAGACTAAGGGATTTATTTGGGCATAAGCTTTCGAGGGTAAAAAACCCACTTTTTCAGATGCATGGAGTGAAAATTACAGATGCAGTCATCATTATACTGCCAGTAGAATGATGACTGTGATAGAACCTGGGAATTGACAAGGTAAAATCTTACAGTAGGCTGGCTCTCCTGGTGAGGCCATATGATGGGGGAGGGATAGCTCAGTGGTTTGAGTATTGGCCTGCTAAACCCAGGGTTGTGAATTCAATCCTTGAGGGGGCCATTTAGGGATCTGGGGCAAAAATTGGGGATTGGTCCTGCTTTGAGCAGGGGGTTGGACTAGATGACCTCCTGAGGTCACTTCCAACCCTGATATTCTATGATTCTATGAATGCATTCAAACAAACTGCACTAGCTTTAATGTGACACCCTGAGGGCTCTGTCTGTACCACTTCTGAATTGTGGAGCAGTCTATGAAATTATTGTGTCATGGAAAGCCTGTGTATGTGGATCCACCCTAAGTTAGCAGCGTGGCATCATGTCTCTACCAGGCCAGAGACAATGGTAAGGGATCAGTACTCAACAACAGTCTATTTGAAGTAAAACATCTTGTGACAATAGGTTTGCTCTAGTTGGGAGAAGACACATGTACCTTGTGTGTGGAGGGAGGGGAGTTTGAAAGTAATGGAAAATTACCAAAAAGACAGAAAATAAGGTGACCCCAACCAAGAGTCTAAAAAGGGATTCACATGGGGGGACCTGGGTAGGAGAGAGCCATTTTGCAGCTGATTAATATGAGGGAGGTTGCTGCAGGGGCAGAGTAGACAAGGGGGTGGAGGACCTTGCCATGGAACACAGATGATTCCCCAAGAACTCCCAAGGGAAGGGTGAGCTAGTGAGAGACATCACGTTTAGGATTTTGTAGTGTTTTGTGTGATATATACTCTCTGGTGCTTTACATGATTAAATAAAAAAAGAGCATAAAGTTGAAAGATTATACAAAATGTATACGTGTTTGTGCTTCACAAGAACCACACGCTCCTGAGAGAGTTAAACTGTAAACCAGAAGCTTCACACCTTTAAAGTGGAGTTCTGGGAGATGGGCATTTCAAGTCCTGGGGTATCTGAAGGGTCAGTGCTGCACCCAGGGCATCTAGGATGCTGGACAACAGGTTCCAAGACTAGGAGGGCGGTGCCAGGTAGAAAGTCTGTGCCCTGAGAGTATACCATGGGGTCCTTAGTTTGGGGCAGTAGCTGGACTCTGTTCAGCTCCAGAAGCTCAACGTACCCCAGCGGATCCAGAACACAGAGGCTTGGATTCCCTTCACAGCAGTCCTAGTGGGAGCCAGGAAAAGATGATCACTAGGATCTGTGACAAATGGGTTCAAACAAACTGCCCTAGCTTTAAAATGTCATGAACCAATAGAGAGACAAGGCGGGGGTGAGAAAAGATCTTTTATTGGATCAACTGCTATTGGTGAGAGAGAGAGAGAGAGAGAGAGAGAGAGAGAGAGAAAAAAACAAGTTTCGATCTCCACAGAGCTCTTCTTCAGCTCTGTGCAGCTCAAAAGCTTGTCTCTCTCACCAAGAGAAGTTGAGCCAATAAAAGATCTTGCCTCACCCCCACCTTGTCTCTCTAATACCCTGGGACCAACACGACTACAACAACTCTGCAATGAACCAACAGAACTCAACTCTTGGGCAAAGCCAGACTTGACACTTCTTTCAGACCACTTGTATCTCTAAGTTCTATAAAAGGGGGAGAAAATCCTCTTTGGTGGTCAAAATCTACCTCATCTTTTGAGCAAAAGTACTGCTTCTGCCTAAAATCAAATCAGCATAAAACCCCCCAAACATATAATGTTACAAAAATATTACAATTCACCCTAAATAGTACCTTTAAATTAAATAGGATTATTTGTGTTACCTTATCTACAACAGAGCAGTTGTGCTATTGTTTCTAAAAGGTACTTCTATGATAAAGAGATTTACCACCATACTGTGCTTATCCAATACAAAATGAATATTTAAACTGTCATCACTCTAAACCCCTAGAGAATAGCAATCTGTTTTACAGATCCAAAAACTCATGTGTCAGAAACAATCATTGGAGGCCTAAACCACACTGCTGTCATACACAGTGCAAAAGAAAATGAAAATCCCTGGAGATCTAGATAATGTAATTCAAATTTAACAAGGCTCTAAGTGGTAATCACCCTGAATAACAATGGAATCCAGATGCCCAGCAACAAATTAAGATCTACCAAAGGTTTGGTTTTTTTTAATTAATTGAACATGAAGCCCGAAAACACACTTTGGGGGCATTTCTTTTATCATTTTCCACAACTGTAAAAATGCTCCTGATTAAAAGTACACAGAGAAATGGAAATCAAATCAAATTATTCAGTGGCAATCCACACAAATGGCATAAAGTTAGTGGGACATTGACAATTGTAAATATTCTGATTCCTTTATTTGTTTTAAAGTGTAATTGAAGATGGAGATGCGAACAGACTTAGTGAAACATCAGTAGCCCTATTCAATTAAAAAAAAGTTAAACAGGCCTTCATTGCTTGTGATGCAACTTATTTGAAAACAAATGTTACGTATCTGCTCACTCATGGGCAGGCTTATGAAACATCTACACGTGCTAAGTCAAATACAAGAATGGAATTACTACTGGATGTGATGATTTCCTAAGGTTTGGAGAATCTGCTCATTTATTTAGTGAATAAGTGTTATATTAGGTCAATTCCATGGCTAGTGAAAGCGCTGAAATGCAGCATTCGCTTCCTTTACTCCCACTTCTGCTGCGTCTTTGAGGCAAGAATGTGAACTTTGTACCTCACAAAAAGTAAACAATTGTACTCCACATGAAGCCTTCTCAGAAATGGTCTCATACATTTAATAGAAGACTGTTCACCACAAAGCTTCTCAAAATGCTTCACAAACTAATTTATGTAATCACCTCTGGAGTGGAATATGGGAGGTGTTCAATGACACTGCCTAACACCACACAAGACTTTAGGACAGGAAATGAAGATAAGTACCTTATCTAATTTAGATAGAAGAAAACTGAAGAGGGATCTTTTACATAGGTAAACTGAAAACTACAAAACACAATTAGTCAAGAAGGAGTTTGATGCCAAACACTCAAACAGTACCATGGGGCAATGGAGATTTTCCAGAAATATAGGATAACCAGCTGAAAGATCTTGCACTCTGCCACAAATTGCCATAACAGCCTAGGTAACATCACATGAGTTCAGTCTCTCTTCCCAGGCTATGGATTACTCATCATTCTCAACATTTTGAAAGGTCAAACATTTTATTCTTTTAATTCATTAGCTGCAACTCAGGATGACCTCCTGATATCTCAGTCAATTTAAGAGAAGATAAGTGTGGCTCCTCTGAGGATAAGTGCCCCTCAGAGATTGTACGCTATACCCAGGCCAATAGCCTACGGCAGTTCCCCTTCAAAGTCTTTAAGGAAATGCGCAGATACACTATCTTTTCATATTCACTTTGCTTAGGAAAAGAAAAACAGATGTAATATTGTCAGAATGAAATACTTAATCTTTCTTTCTTCACAGAACTATTTAGAGTCCTGCAACGTCTCCTATGACTTGTGAATCTTAAAAACAAAACAAAACTGCTGATTCTACAATCTGTTGTTTTATGTGAAAGGACTAAACTTTGACATTAGTGATCCTAAAAAGATTCAGAGTTCAGGTTTGATTCAGCCAAGCAGCAGAACCCTCTTGGGTGGGAAAACCGAACTGCAAGCCTGGAGAATTAATGAGATTCTGGGAATTCCCACAGTCGATAAACTTCAGGAATAAACACTTTCACTATCCTTGTACCTCCTGTTTTGCTCCAGACTAGAAAACGATAACGAAAATACTCTTAGGGCTTGATGTTATAGTGTCTCTGTGTAGCATGCATCTAAATACAAGGAAGAACTGAGTGGCAGGAAAGGGAGTTCCCGAGATGCTAATTCTGCATCAGACTGCTGCTACACTACCCCAAAGTAACTCATTCCTAGTGTCAGACATAGAACCTAAGAGAAAAGAATACTAAACTAAGAGAGGAACTTAAATGAAGCAGCACCTGGTATTAAGAGAATTGTGCTGAAATCTATGTCCACATGCCTGACATCCACCCACAACCTTTTTGTGTTGTTTTTGTTTTTTTAAATCTGTGGTCTTGTGACTAAGGGAGCAGCTGCACAGGGAGCTAGAGACTTCCTACTATTCAGCATGGTTCATAACTAGTACTTTTGCTTACAATGTGTGTTACCAAAAATGGCCTCCACTCACACTAATAATGGAACAGAACAACCTTGTGTAATGAGTCAGGTTTTGGATTATGGAGGCCTTCATCTAATAATATCAGAACCACAAAAGAGGAAGCTTGGTTCAAATTCAGTTATAAAATGGGTGATGGTTGAGGCAAACGTTCTCATTTTTGACAAGCATTCACCCCATTCCTGGCAAAAATTACCAACCATATGTAGATCCTTCAAAGACAATGGAAAAATACAGAAAAGGAAGAAAAACACATCTTACTTTGCCTGATTAGGTATAGGGGTGCTGAAAATAAAGTCCCCAAATGCAACAGCATTTAGAAACAGTGGGAGTCATGCTGATACCATTGCCTTACGAATGGCAGTATCATCACCTACCGGCCTAAAATGCGTCAGTGTCTAAAACTAACTAGTGATTCATTATTTTCTATAGAACAGGCGTAACATGTTTTTAGGGTTAGTAGTCCTCAGTCCCTCAGATCAACAAACTACTATTTAGGATCATAATCTCTCTAAACAGAACTGTTAGATGTAGTACTCGTATATCATATTCTATACTGTTTCACTGGAGTCTAAAAACCTCTGTCCCGCTGAGCTGTTATTACTCCACAGCATGACTAAGGGAAGCAAAGATGACAGGAGCACAAAAGATACAGGCAGTACTCCTGCCTCTCCATATTTCTTACTGAATGAATGAGACACTGCCTGTATATGCCTTTCTTGAATGTTCCTTTACTTAGCAGTGCAAGGGAAAGTGGGTGAAATTGTGTAGATAAGTGACACAAGAATGCCTGTTCAGTCGGTTACATACTTTGTAAAATCTATTTGATTTAACTTAACATGATAATGTTTAAAGTAGGGCTGTTGATTAATCACAGTTAACTCATGCAATTAACTCAAAAAAAGTAATCACAATTTAAAAAATTAAATCAATTAATTGCACTGTTAAACAATAGAATACCAATTGAAATTTATTAAATATTTTTGGATGTTTTTCTACATTTTGAAATATATTGATTTCAATTACAACATAGAATACAAAGTGTACAGTGCTCAATTTATATTATTTTATTACAAACACCTGCACTGTAAAAATGTTAAACAAAAGAATTAATATTTTTAAGTGACCCCCTACAAGTACTGTAGTGCAATCTTTTTATCGTGGAAGTGTAACTTACAAATTTAGATTTCTTTTTGTTACATAACTGCACTCAAAAACAAAACAATGTAAAACTTTACAGGCTACAAGTCCACTCAGTCCTACTTCTTGTTCAGCCAATCGCTAAGATTTTTGTTTACATTTACTGGAGCTATTGCTGCCGGCTTCTTATTTACAATGTCACCTGAAAGAGAGAACAGGCATTTGCATGGCACTTTTGTAGATGGCATTGCAAGGTATTTACGTGCCAGATATGCTAAACATTCGTATGCCCCTTCATGCTTCGGCCACCATTCCAGAGGACATTCTTCCATGCTGATGATGCTCATTAAAAAAATAATGTGTTAATTAAATTTGTTACTGAGTTCCTTGGAGGAGAATTGTATGTCTCCTGTTCTGTTTCACCTGCATTCTGTCATATATTTCATGTTATAGTAGTCTCAGATGATGACTCAGCATGTTTGTTTTAAGACCTCTTACACAGCAGATTTGACAAAACGCAAAGAAGGTACCAATGTGAAATTGCTAAAAATAGCTATAGCACTTGACCCAAGGTTTAAGAATCTGAAGTGCCACCCAAAATCTGAGAGGGATGAGGTGTGGAGCATGCTTCCAGAAGTCTTAAAAGAGCAACACTCTGATGCAAAAGCTACAGAACCCAAACCACCAAAAAAGAAAATCAACCTTCTGCTGGTGGCATCTGACTCGGATGATGAAAATGAACATGGGTTGGTCTGCTCTGCTTTGGATCATTATCTTGCAGAACTCGTCATCAGCATGGACGCATGTTCTCTGGAATGGTGGTTGAAGCATGAAGGGTGTGACATTCTATCCTTGGGGGAGCATACTGTAACCCCCATATTCCTCATTTTCATGTATTCGTGATCTTACGTATAAAGCATGCCGTGTAAGCTATCGGGGAAAAGTCATGATCTGCTGAAAGTCATTTCTCTATCCATATATGTATATCATTAATGCATATGAAGTTAGGAGAATTGTGTTGGATGGTGGTCACTAAAACATGCTGTAAGTTGGGGGAATCAGCCAGATATTAGCTCCCCAGAGGCAACAGGAAGGAAAGCAACCAATGCCTGGGCGGGGTGTCAAACAACCCATCAACAGCCATTGTCCAGCAAGGGAGCTACAATGCAATGACTCACCTGCATGAGGCCACACGAGGGGAATTGCTCAACCTTGCTTGGAGAGACTCAGTAATGCTCACCTGTCTCTGAAAGGGGGGTCAAAGACAAGAGGGAGGAAAGGAAATGATAAAAGGAAGAGATGATGGCCACGCTCTTCCTCTCTCTTCCACCTACACCTACACACACCACACCAAGCGACTGAAGCGCTGATCAAAGAGGAGAGCCTGGTTGAAGAGCAACCAGCCAGTCTGTGGTGAGAAGCAGCTAAGTTTGTAAGGGCACTGAAAGTGTTAAGATCAGCTTAGAATATGTTTTGCTTTTATTTCATTTGACCAAATCTGACTTGTTATGCTTTGACATATAATCGCTTAAAATCTATCTTTATAGTTAATAAATCTGTTTATTCTTTCTGAAGCAATGTGTTTGGTTTGAAGTGTGTCAGAGGCTTCCCTTGGGATAACAAGTCTCGTACATATCAATTTCTTTGTAAAATTGATGAAATCATGTAAGCTTGCAGCATCCAGCAGGCATAACTGGACACTGCAAGACGGAGGTTCCTAGGGTTGTGTCTGGGACCGGAGATATTGGCTAGTGTCATTCAGTTGCAAGTAGCTGGGAGCAGCTTGCATGCCAGAGGCTGTGCATGGAGTCCAGGAGTTGGGGTTCTCACAGCAGAGCGGGGTAAGGCTGGCTCCCAGAGTCAAGGATTGGAGTGACCTAGCAGATCACGGGTCCAGATAATACCAGAGGGGAACATCACAAAGGGACATATGAATCTTTAGCGCATCTGACACATAAATATGTTGTGAATGCCTGTTCTCACTTTCAGGTGACATTGTAAACAGGAAGCGGGCAGCATTGTCTCCTGCAAATTGTAACCAAATTTGTTTGTCTGAGTGACTGGCTGAACGTAGGACTGAGTGGACTTGTAGGCTCTAAAGTTTTACATTGTTTTGTTTTTGAATGCAGTTATTTTTTATTCATAATTCTACATTTGTAAGTTCAACTTTCATGATAGAGATTGTACTACAGTACTTGTATTAAGTGAATTGAAAATTATTTCTTTTGTTTCTTATAGTGCAAATATTTTGAATCAAAAATAAATATTAAGTGAGCACTGTACACTTTGTATTTTGTGTTGTAATTGAAATTGATACATTTGAAAATGTAGAAAACATCCAAAATATTTAAATAAATGGTATTCTATTATTGTTTAACAGTGTGATTAATCGTGTGATTAATAGATTTTAATTTTTTTAATCGTGTGATTAATCATGACTAATTATTTTAATCACTTGACAGCCCTAGTTAAAAGACATTTCTCTTAATATTTAGCTAGGTTCTTTTATTAACAATATCCAGGGACTGGGTCTATCAGCCCTCTGATCCAAACGGCATTAATTTACCACCTTAAATAATTGGTCCCATCTCTACTCCTTTTTTAAAAAGGACCCTCATGTCTGATATCCTCAATTGTATGTTCACTGCAAATTAACTGCTAGTCAGGAGTTTCCTTGTTACTTGCAAAAAGAACAAGGAGTACTTGTGGCTAAAGTGCCACAAGTACTCCTCATTCTTTTTGCTGATACAGACTAACATGGCTACCACTCTGAAACTTGTTACTTGCATAACTTTGGAAGTCCCTAAACATGAAAGCAAATGACTGGATTGCAGGGAGAAAGCAGCAAACGTAGGGGACTTATCTGAAACTACAAAAATGTCAGGTTTGCTGCTACAGGCAAAGTGAACAGGGGTATACATCACAATCACAAATTGGTGGACACAATCACCACAGCTGACAATCTTGTTGGCCATTTCAAAAGAAGCCAAAGTCTGAATGAAGTTATAAACTGAATTACCTTCTCAGCTGTCAAGCTACTCTTTCCATCTGTAATTTTCCAAATATGAACAGAAGGTAGTAAATAGTAAAGAACTCTATTGTACACAGCTTTGTAAGACAATAGATTTCAGAACCCTGCAGTCTACACTACTCATTAGCATTGTACTGCCCTAGTACTTTCTTCTAAGAAGTTTAAAATCTTAAATAAAAAAAATACCTATCATTAGCATATGGACATAGGAAATGCCACACTGGATAAGACCAATAGTCCATATAATCTGGTATCTTGTCTCCAAGAATTACCAGCACCATATGCTTCAGAGGACTACGTATAAACTTTGTACTGGACTAATTCAGTAACTTTCTCATGGGAAAGGTTTCTAACACTTAGACTGTTAGTGTTTGGCTCATGTCCTGAAGTATGATGATAGTTGACACACATCATTGCTCTCTGATTAGTATTCACACATTTCTGAATAGTCAGTCCATTATAGTATGTATTATTTTCCTCCCTGCATAATACAGTATATGTCAAATGAGAACACTTTGAAACAGTGATGGATGAACATAAAATATCCAGTACTTCAGACTCTCATCCATATCTCGCTGGTCTGAAAATTGGACTGAAAATCTGATAAGATTTGGTAATATTTCTAAAGCTTTCCGGTTCCAGCTGTGTCTAATACCATGAGAAAGGCCTCTGTCTCACCTGGTATTTCCATGAACAAAACCTCTAATACAAAAGACTAACTGACATTTTTCAACCACAGCATATGTTTGGTTCGAGGTTTGGGTGACTCTCCTTTTACCTGTCCAGATTCATCTATCCTAACATGGCAGATTTTATTTGCTATGAGGTTAGCACAGTAAAACTGAACTCAATCAAAGAGCCCATATTGATCCAGGGCCACTTACACAGTCTGAAGAGATACAGAATGGAAAAGATGTTTCAGTGAATAAGAAATATGTGATGAGTGTGTGTTTACTTTCTGTTTAAGTGACACTCTGGAGATGTAAGGTTTAACCACTGTTTTCCCAGCACCTCCAGTGTCTTCATGTAACATTTACAACTAACATCTGTAACTTTAAGGACAGCTAAGAATTTAATGAAGGGGAATGAATCTGGCATCATCTGAAAGACAAACTCTGCCACAAATAGAACAAGCTCTCAGTTTTCTTTTATTTATTTTTTTGGTATTGTTAAGACTTACACTAAGAACTGCTCAGGCTTCAAGGGCTTTCATAGACAGCTCCTTGTTTGGAGTTTTAAGGACAGTAAAACATGACTCACAGATTGACTGAAAGCCTGGCTTTAGTTTACATCTGGTTTAGGTTTAGGAGTCTGCATGCCGCACAGTTTCAGTAATTAACCCCTTCAGTGATGGCTGCACAAGCTGCTGGAGTATGTTGATGCAGAGCTGATGATTTATAAGCAAAAGCAATATTTTAATTTTTTTTTTAGAATGCTCTATATGCTTCTGAATAACTGGAACTGAGTGACTGCCTGAAGCACAGATGCGTTGGTATATTTTAACTAATATTTATCTTGACAGATCTGGCATTTACTAATAAAAAGGCAGAAAGCATCTTTTCTGCAAATGAGCATGTTAATATTTCATATCTGGCTCTGTATCTCATCACACTGCCTCACAGATAGAAAACTGTAAAAATATTTAATCATTTTTAAAGTCTTAACATTTGTAGAAATTTTAATTTATGTGACTGCAAGACTTAAATATTGAGTCTAAAAATGATGACACATTGATGAATTTATTAAAAAAAATTATGAGATGGTGCTACAAAATATATTTAGAACAGATAGCAAGAGGAATATTGCAGAGTCAATGAATTCAGCCCAATCAGAGTTGAGGAATTTCTCATGTAACTTACTCTATTCCACTTCCCCAAAAACTGGGAATACAAGCATAGAAGCACATTCAAGCCTGGTTTGGGAGAGGGGTAGCAAATCATTGAGTGACCCCTGTGGCTGCTCCCTTGATCAGCACTAATCTGATGCCAAGCATCACGTGCAAATGGTTGGGAGGATAGTTGAAGGTGGATATAGGCTGAAAATGGGGACAAATAGGGATTTGCAGGAATGAGGATGACATTCAAGTACAGATGAGGGTGATGTGCTTTTGGACATTAACCTGTGAGTACATGATATTACCGCCCTTTTGACCTACTTCATTACCACTCGTGAATGCTGCTTGCTTTGCAAATTGTGAATCTGGCTCTCCATGGGTCAAGTCATAGACACAAGAGCACAGGCTTATAGTTCCAGGTGAAAGCAGAAGAAAATGGTAGATGTGGTAAGTCAGGAATATTTGTATACCTCTCAGGGTTGCTGAAGCTTGTTTGGAAAGTACTTTGAAAATATGACATTCTCCACAAGTGCTAAGTATTCTTATAAACATTTTTCAGTCACATAATTCAGAGATGGGAAAGACTGATTGGGTAATCCCCCTGCAGATGCACGATTATTCAGTGAATCGTAAGTACTCAGAATACATACAAAATAGCACTAAAAGCATATTGTTTAAGTCGCCACAATTACCTTGTTAATTTGTAATGTCAAAGGTTGTCAATTGAATATGATAATAGTACTACCACATCATGACACGCAAACAAACTCTGGCAGAGTCAAGATTTTAGATCAGTCTGTTCATACTATACTTGGTGGGGTGCTTTTAAATTTTTACTAGTTAGGCAGAAAATAAATCTAACCCCCTAGTTAATTCTATTTCACTGGAACTTTAGTGGAAGTTGTGCAATAGATTACAACTGATTAATTTTATGCTTGTGAACTAATTTACTATTGTCGAGCTCCCATGACAACATATTCCAAGAGCCATTTCCAGATGGTTTAAACTCACCATAAGATGTGCTTCACAAACGCTGTATTACTTATTGCCTTTTTAGCATTTTACCTCTTCCCTACCCTGAATCCAAGTCCAGTTTTCTACATTCTCTTCCTAGCCTTCCTCTCCCCCAACCAACACCCTAATGGCTAGAATTTGGTGTAGTTGCTGATGAGTACTGTACCTCAGATGCCAGGTATCAATGGAGACCCAGCCCCCTTTTACTTCCAGTGAAAGTCTTTGATTCACCTAAAAGGTAGCTTTCAAAATCCACGTAGTAATGGAAACAAAAATACCTTTTTACATCTAGAAAATTACTTTGATAATCCAAAATAGTAGATACGTACGATGCAGAAACCTTTGCGTCAAAAATCTTCTTCCATTGTTTCTGTGACCCTAGCTGCCTGACTTTCTTTACATGGTCAGTTGATTTAAGTCATGTGGCAAGTGCTAAAATTTCTCTTGTGGAATGACATAAGAACAGAAGTCATTACTTGGCATGACTGCATGAAGGAGGGCTGCTGACAGCCAGGAGAGATCAAAAGCAGATCAGGTTGCTTAACAAACTATATGTCACTGAACTCAGAAAGGCTAAATTGAGAATCCTGGAGAGCTGAGAAATCTGGGGGCAATTGATGGAGCCAAACTCAGTAGGTATATTAATAAAACACCTAGCTGTTCTTCAGTCTCTTGTTTATTAAAATGTCTAGTACATAACACATTAACCCTCACCATATATTTTTTTTAAACAACAGCAGAAATAAACTGCCTGTGAGTTTAATAATGTATAGTTTCCACTGTAATATGTGTATATCTTTAATTCCTTATTTTTTTACCATTTTGTAACTGAAATCTCTGTTCCAAGCAAGAAGGCGGTAGGCACCCAACTTACTTTTCTGAAAATCTTTTAGATTGAAGCTTTTAGACTAATTAAACTCTTGGAAGAGGTTTTGTTCACTAATATTTGCAAACTGCAAGGCATACAATTCATAAACTTAAACACAGACAAAAGCCTATGCAGTCATAATGGGAAAAGTATAAAGATATGGAAATCACAAGTGTGTTTTTTCCCCTTGAAGGAAATCAAAAAACCTACCCCTTTGATACAAGCAAGCATCCAAGCTTATCACTGGGAATTAGCATTACACAGAAATCATTTAAAAAAATCAAACATGATTGAAGTCTGCATATCTCCATGTGTGTTACTTACATATTTAGATTGGAAAATATAGCAATTGCTGAAATCAGTTGCTAGACTTATGGTTACAAATGTTTCCATTATAAGCCTTCATTACAATCTCATTCTGAAACAAACTTACTGGATTGAGGTTTCCCATGACTGGTCTCTATTCAAAAGGTAAATTTTTTCTTCTGTGATTTTTTTTAAATATTGGGAGGGTAGGAAAAAAGCCCATTGTAATAAAATTTTAACACTTTTTGAATAGGGACACTGCATTTTTGAAAAGTGAAATGGACATAGTCCTGATTGACTGGTGCCTTTGTTTGAATTGAAAACAGTCTTTGTTGTACCAAAATTATGAGTGATTGAACGTTTCTGACTTGCATTTACAAAAAATATAAATTAAAGGTGAAATTCTGACCCTACTGAAGTCAATAGGAGATTTGCCATTGACTGCAATGGGGTCAGAATTTCACTGTGAGTCTACAACCTTGCATTTAAACATGAATGCACGTGCACACAGCTAGTTAAGGGTCTGATATTTCTAGGTATTGAACACCTCTTGAGTTTTGTCAGCTATCACTGATGTCAAATGGAGAGAAGTACTGTGTCAGGAGATGGTCTTCACCTTGCAGATTCAAGCCCTAAGTGTTCAGCTATTTAAGTAGGAACTTGCTAGTTTAAGGAATTTATAAGGTCCATTGGAAAAATCAACAATGCTTGAATAAAGCATGAGCTAAATAAATAGTTCTAAGAAAGGCAATTGAAGCCAGGTTCATTTTCTCTCTTTTTCAGTTAAAAGTTATATTACATTTTAAAAATAGCATTTGTGCATGGTTAACTTTCCCCCATTGTAAACCTTAAATGCACTACTTTATTCCAGATAATGCATAAAGTGTCCAAGGTGGTGAGCTTAACTTAGCTAGAGCAACTTTAACTGTTGGAATTTCCTGACTTGTGAGTGCTTGAACTTGTAATTTTAATGTTGTATTAACACTAGTTTTTGCACTTAGGTTGACATTCTTCCGTGGTGTGGAGGGCCAGCATAAGACATTCTGCACCATTCAAGACCTGCAGTAAAGCTGTGAAGGACTGTGGATTGGCTTTGAGTGGGTTCCTCTATATAGGACCTGGAAGAGCTCCCTACACTGTGCCCAAATTGGCTATTGCTAAGATAAGTGTACAGGAGAGATCATGGAAAATGTAGTTACATGGATTCAGTAGCCCTAACAAACTGAGCAGTCACTATTCCAATTTAGGGGCTGAAGCAATGGCACTAGAGGGATCAGGCTGCAGCCCCACGGTAGGTTGAGGAGGAAATAGAATCTCCATCCCCATATAACCCCTGCTTAATTCCCCCACACAAGGCCCAATAACTCCACATGGATGGTGCGAATTTCACTCTTAATGTAAAGATATTTCAGATTTTGTCAATGCAAAGAAAACAGCTTGTGAAAATTTCTCATGGCGACATATGAGGAATTATGGCCCCAATCCATGAAAGTACTTAAACCTGCGCATAACTTCAAGAACCATTCTGAATCAGCATCTATATGCCTCCATTCTCAGGTATTGAGATCAGACAATATCCACCAGATAATCATTTGAAAACTGCAAAAGCTACTGTATGAACTCACTTCACATGGCTGAACTGGGAGCAGGGGTTGTCTCCAGGTTACCTGGGGCAGCTAGTTTATGCTGCTTCATCTTTACTCCTCAGCAGTACTCAGAACTGCATCTGAACATCTTCCTGACATGCAATTCATTTTAAAATCTTGATAACATGGCTATAACATATGCTGATCACTCGCTATAAAAACACCAACCACTAGAGTTAATCAAGTCAAGGATACAAAGGCAAAACATAGGAGTTAAGATCTACCTTTCATAACATATTTTACATATCAGCAAGTTTCCAGAAATTATACAAAAATTGAAATAGAACTATATGTTATTGACATATCTGTAGTCTATCTAGTTACAGTACCTCGCAAATCTTTTTTTAGTTTGCGAAGTTCTTTTTGAAAGTCTTCAAATTTCATTTGTGAAGCCTGAAAGAGGTCCTGTGGCTCGGGAAGAGGAAAGATGCATTGCTCTTTTCCAGCGTCCTGACAAAAATATAAATGAACATTTACTTTACCTTATTTTTAAAGGTATAAATTTTAAAATTTTAAATGACTAGCACTTATTAAAATTTTACTTATTAAAACAAGTAGTGGACAGTTATCACACGTATTATGAACAATAACATACAGATTAAAGTAATCTTAACCAATATAAGGTAATACAAGTTTTAATAATTAGTTTATTTAATTTTATTTAAATTTGCAAAGATAACTCACTCACCTCATCAAAATTACGCAAATAATATGAGACAATATATGATAGAAGACTTCTGCTATTATCCTGTAGAAAAAACAAAATAATAAAGTTAAATTTTATTATGTTGCTAAGTCATATTTAAAGTATACTAGAGTCTATTAACTTTTTTTTAAAAAGCTACAATTAAAGCACCTTTATCCTAGAAGAGCAAGGGAATTTTGCATGGAAGCTAATATTCCTTACTGAATTATGCTGTTAAAAGCAAAACACATCCTTAAGTTCTTTGCTGAATAGGGATGGACTTAAGGAAGTGCTTAAAGGAAAAAAGGTTCTTAACTACTCTGCTGAGTTGGGGCCTTAAATGAAATAAAATATTTCATTCTCTGCACACAGACATCCCATCACAGTTATACTCAGGTCATATTTTCAAGCTTTTCTTCACAACCATGAAGACTTGAAACTTACTTTGCTTTCTCAAATGAAAGCTGAGTTTCTGATATAATCAGCTCACTCCAGGAGTCAGTGCCATAACCATGGGTGTATAGTGCCTTTGCCTTGCTTACCATCTTCACCCAAATGGCTATGCTAGACAGTTTTAATAATAGGATACTTACCATCATACCATTTCTTTCATGAAACTGTTCCACAGCCCAGTGACTCTCTGTGTTATATATACAGGCCTGACAGATTCATATGATGAATCTTGGGTCATCCAATTTATCAGTATAGGAAACACATCACATTTTAGATATTAGGGCTCCCAGTATTAGGTATTTTATATGGTAACTATAACACCTACTCAGTCATTTTTCTCCATTTTCTCTCTCCCAAATACTCCAAAATCAGTATTTACTGGAACTGTTTTTGTTACAACAGTTTCCACTTCTGAAACATATATGATTTTAAAGAGTAAAATTAATTATATCGAAGAAAACACTCATTGAAAATAAAAACCATAAATATGCAGCATATCGAGATTCAAATATCCACTAAGTCAGGAAGTAAGACAATTTCTAATTTAAGACACTGATTTGTTCATCAGTTTAATAGCCATAGAGAAGGCAGATTCCTTTCCAAATGGTTCTACAAATGAATTCACTCTATAAGTGCAATCAAAGTTGTATCCACTGATAAATATTTCTGTCTGATACTAGCTTTAACTTTATATGAGGTATGGAAAACATTTATTAAGAAAAGAGCGATAAAGCAGCACTCTGTTCATAAAGAATGGAATATTGACCTACACTGCTCTTAACATCTTTCAGCTTTGGAAGAATGTCCAATCCAAACCCATCTGCTTGTCCCCGTGTCCTGTTTCCACCATTCATGTAATTTCCAAATGCGAGAACCAAACCCAGAACCTGCATAACTCCTGACCCACTTTTCAATGTCTGTAAAACAAGAGATATATATATAAAATCTCAGTTAAAATCCTTAACAAATTAAAGAAAAAAATTAAGTATGGATATCAGTAATTAACAGAATAGTTACAAGCTTTAGATTGCCGTTTGATGTTGCATTTACACTGTAGCTATAATTTTGGAGAACATCACACACTCATATCAGGGACACTCAAATCTAACGCAATAATGACAACTTGCAGCAAATTAAATTCACTCTAATTTTAGCACACCTGATTACTCTCAAAACGGTATTTGAGGGAAAAATGGTATTTGTAGGTTTCGAGTTACTACATTCTTTATGCATAAGGCCCTACCAAATTCACGGTCCATTTTGGTCCATTTCATGGTCATAGGATTTTAAAAATTCTAAAATTCATGATTTCAGATATTTAAATCGGAAATTTCATGGTGTTGTAACTGTAGGGTCCTGACGCAACTCTGAAGGCAGTGGAGTTCAGAAGTAAGGGTGGAATGGTGCACTGCTGCTGACGGGGCACTGCCTTCAGAGCTGGGCACCTGGCCAGCAGCCACCACTCGCCAGCCACCCAGCTCTGAAGGCAGTGCAGAGTAAGAGTGGCAATACCACAACCCCCTTACAATAACCTTGTGACTCCCCTCCCCCTCCCACAGCCATCTTTTGCTGGTCTCCCCCATGAAATCTGGTCTTGTGTGTACTTTTACTATACTATACAGATTTCACAGGGGAAACTAGATTTCACGATTGTGCCGCATTTTTCACGGCCGTGAATTTGGTAGGGCCCTAATTTATGCAAAAAGAAAGTCTGAGGTATAACAAAAGATTGACCATTCAGGAAGAGGCTACAGTACTTTCTTAGCACACCATGGTATTCCCAAGCAGTGCATTTACTTTGGTCCCTGATCCTGCAATCAGTTCTGCAAAAACAATAAATATGCAGCATATGGCACAACTTGTTGGACTGGGGCCTTAGGGAACACATATTTCTAATAGGAAGAAGTAATTCTTTTTTTAAAATGCCCATTGTATAAAGATTAAATTTATCCTAAATATTTTAATATTTCTTACAAGCACTAGGTTATGAAAAACAAACTCTGCATTACTTCAACAAAGCTATTGATTTAGTACTAATTTTATAGCAACCTTTTCAAGACACATCACAAACAGCAGAATTGGCATTATTTCTCTTTAATAAGAAGATTTAAGAAATTTGCATAGTATTAATTTAAGTATGTGACCTTTTATCTGTTGTTAAGGAGACATTTAGATCAGATATTCCAGATCTATTGAACAAACACATTCAGAATCAAAGCATGCACTCAAAATGAGCTAAAATGGCACTCATTTGGAAAGTGCAAGAAGTGAGATAGTAACTATGAAGATGGAAGATTTTGCTTTGGCAAAAGCAGAAGTTACAGTATTCTCTAGAGGCTGATGTGTATTGGCTGCAAACTCGTGATGTTATAGTTCAGCAGCGAAAGCCAATTTTAAAATTTGCTTTGATCTTGGAGCACAATCATAAAATGTTCCATTCTGCAGGACTGCTATCCCTCAGATTTAATGAGTGCTTAAAGTAAATAAAAGAAAACTTTTGAAATATGAGTATAGCTGAACAAGAAAGATTAAATATCAGAAAATCTAGCTCTACCTTTATACGGACCAGAACCTACCTCACACAGTTTCTGTAGCAATTCAAGTTTGCGATGGATAGAGCAAATGGTTTCTGAAAATGTTGATTGGAACAGGATACAAAATACTCGTTCTGAAAAGTTGGGGATTAGTGAGAGTTCATAAAGAAACCTGGAGGAATGATTAAAGAAAATGATTTAATTTAGTTAGTGAAGGTTTTTCACTTCTATTTGCTTCTTCGTAACACTTCTAGTTAGGTTACTAGAGCACATTAAGTTTCCCTAAAGAATGCAGCATACGCATCTCCCAGGAAACTTGTTCTGTTGAAGACAGTGTCCTTACTGTTCAGGTTTGTCCAAAGATTTGGCATTCTCCCTCTCTTTGGATGATTTGCCGTGCTTTTCTATTTTTTCCAGTTCATCTGATTGTGCTCTCTGGAAAAAACAAGCAAACAAAAATTAAAAAGTGTTTATTCAAAAGCTAGACAATTAAGCTTTACAAATAATTATGCCCTTGTAACAAATCACGTTTTTTAACTTTACTTTTTAGCATCTGTTCATGGTCAAACTACTTAATTCGTGGAGTGATTTTAAGTGTAAATATGTTTGATTCAAAACAGAACATCTCTGAATTCTCCAAATAACATTATTGACTATTAGTAATCTGCAAAAGATTTATTCATTCAAGTATGCATTGAGACAATACTTTTTCTTCCTGCCCTCCTCTCCCTTTTATTTTTCATTTGGCTGTTTATAAAGTCTCCAAGATCAAAGTATTTCCCTTTTAAGTGGTATTTCTCATTCAAAAATCAGTTGGGTTCAATTTGATCTATATCTACATATATTGTATTTTTAACTAAATCAAAGGGGTTCATATTGTTTAGTGTTACTTAACTTTCATTCCAAATTTTGAAAAAGGAATGGAACAACAAAATGAATTATTGAACAGATTTAAATGCAAGTATCATACAAGACACAATACACGAATAAACAACTATGGTATTTTTTCCTGGAGTATAATGAATCTCACTGTATCTTAAAAAATAACCCACTGCAATCACATTTAAATCTCATTTTTCTTCTCGACGTTAGTTCCTTGGATGACCCTGTATTAGGGCATGTGGTCTTTTTTGCAATATTCCTGTTAAGTGGAGACAGAGATATTTCATAGGTCGCAAATCTTTCTATATTCATTGCAATGCTACAATTAATTTTCCTAATTACGTTGCTGCATTATTGGGTGGAATTTTTCTTTTTGGCTTCATGACGATTTTTAATATGTGTTTGTAACTCTTGACAAAAAGTATAATATACAGGGGAAAGTAGTAAATTTAACTCCAAAGTACTTATCTTTACCCTAGGAGGAAAAAGTGTCCATATCTTAACATATAATATGGGACGTGGAAGAGAACAGGGGAACCAACCAACACTGACACACAACCATTCTTAGCATCTTCTCCTCCCATGAAGGGCCAAAACCAAAAGACAAGCAGGACCTGAGTACCTTAATGTGTCCCGCATTAACAAGTTTGGAAGGAGAACACTGGGACTCTAAATAGATGATTTATAGTGTCACAATTTCATCAGTCAACATGGAGCCAGAAGAATTAGATTAGTGCTGACCTTTAACTTTTAAGAATAATTCCTCATCAGGTGGAGAGTAAAATGTATATATGAGTTAACGGCCAGGTGACTGAAAAGTTATTCCAGATCCATCATTTAGGCCACCTTGTTAAAAAAAATCTGCTGCAGAATTTCTTTGCAGACCACTTGACATTGGAGAGATCCAATGCCACGTGTCCCAATGCTCCCCAACCAGTTGGAATGTCAGGGACTGTTCCCATAGGCACAGGATCTGTTCTGTTCAAACAGCCAGCCTCCTAGTAGTGTGTCTTTTGAACATGAAGGGCTCCAATGGATAAGATATTCTCTGCCTGAGCAAAGAGATCCATTGTCTTTTTTCAACAGCAGGCTTGGTTCTTGGCTACCTTTCTGATTACGTACAATACAGCAGCAGTATTGTACGTGTGTAGTGTACCCCAATACTTCTGGGAGAGGGGGATAAGGTTTGTCAAGGGTAATTTGACAGCCTTTATCTCCAGGATGTAGACTTTAAGGGTCTACTGTGCAATACCTTGCACTGTGGATTTCCCTACCTGGAAGTCCTCCTAATTTTAGAAAGCAGAATCTATTTGAGTCTTGGATGAGGTTTCTCTGACAGTGTTCATTCTGTTTAAGGCTTCAGTCAAGTGATTCCTGACTGATTTGGGAGTGGGTAGAGCACATGTAGCTTTCTAGACTGTCACTGTCTACCCCTGCCCCAAGGAGAAGTTGTTGACAGGATCTCTCATGATACTGGGGCTTATGAATCAAGTTTTGACACAAAATAATATCCCTAGGAGGTTCATCAGATGTTTCCAAAGCTGTATTAAGGCAATCTGGGCTCGATGCACACCATGGACAGACATACATACACACACAGCTTTTCCATTGTGTCATGACCCTATTTCCCACACTTGGAATGACTGCAGCAGAGGTCCCTACCCTATTATTTCAGAACGACAGGGGCAGCAAATGCTCACCCCCTTATCTCCTCCACAACCGGCAGGAGTGTTTTGCTTCCCCTCAGGGCATCGGGAATGGTATCAGGTGACCCACTCAATAAATATTTAGATTCCAGATGCTAAGGTATATCTGCTTGAGTACACCAGGCCTACCACACTCTTCTCTTTCTGCCACACCCACAACCCTCTGCTCGAGTGCTGTTGGCAAGAGAACCCAGATCAGTGGGTTTGCAGTTATAGACACAAATAGGACACTTCACACCTCTCAGAGTTATTCTTTCAGGCTGCCTGCAGACATCACACTGCATCAGCTACGCTAAGGTCACATTTTCAAGTTTTTCTTCACAACCATAAGGGCTAGACACACACTTTTTTATATAAATGAAACCCAAGGAATTGACGTAAGCAACTGGCTGCAGGAGCTATGGCTATTGTCATTGGCCTTTAGCACCTATGCATTAATTATCATAGAATCATAGAAATACAGAGCTGGACGGAACCTCAAGAGGTCAACTAGTCCATGCCCCACTCTGAAGCAGGACCACGTATGCCTAGACCACCCCTGACAAGTGTTTGTTCAACCTGTTCTTAAAAACTCCTAGGGATGGGGATTCTACGACCTCCCTTGGTAACACATTCCAGTACTTAACTATCTTTATAGTTTTTCCTAATATCTAATCTAAATCTCCCTTGTGCAGATTAAGCCCATTACTTTTTTGTCCTACCATCAGTGGACATGGAGAATAACTGATCACGGTCCTCTTAATAACAGCCCTTAATATATTTGAAGATTTATCAGGTCCCAGCTCAGTCTTCTTTCCTCAAGACTAAGGATGTCAAGTTTTTTTAACCTTTCCTTCAAGATCAGGTTTTCTACACCTTTTATCATTTTTGTAGCGGTCCTCTGGACTCTCTCTGCTTTTTCCACATCTTTCCTAAAGTGTGGTGCCCAGACCTGGATGCAGTATTCTAGCCGAGACCTCACCCCCAGCACAGAATAGAGCTGAACAATTACCTCCCGTCTTATATACGCCAGCCTTGTTGATACATCCCAGAGAATATTAGCCTTTTCTGCAACTGATGATATTCAATTTGTGATCCACTATAATCCGAACATCCCTTTCAGAAGTACTACTGCCTAGCCAGATATTCCCCATTTTGTAGCTGATTTTTTCTTCCTAAGTTTGTACTTTGCACTTGTCTTTATTGAATTTCAGACCAGTTTTCCAATTTGTCACGGTCATTTTGAATTCTAATCTTATCCTCCAAAGTACTTGCAAACCATCCCAGCTGGTGTCATCTGCAGATTTTATAAGTATACTTTCCACTCCATTGTCCAAGTCATTTATGAAAATAATGAACAGTATTGGGCTCAGCACTGTGGGATCCCACTGGATACACCCTCTCACTTTGACAGCAAATCATTGGTAACTATTCTGACTACAGTTTTTCAACCTGTTATGCATCCATGTTACAGTAATTTCATCTAGATCGCATTTCCCTAGTTTCCATATGTAAAGGTCAAATGGCACTGTGTCAAAAGCCTTTCTAAAATCATAATATCACACATCTACTGCTTCCTCCACCCCCCACATTAATAGGCCAGTAACCCCATCAAAGAAGAAAATTAGATTGGTTTGCCATAATATGTTCTTGAAAAATCCATGCTGGCTATTTCTCACCACCCTATTATCCTCCAGGTGCCTACAAACTGATTGTTCAATAATTTGTTCCTGTACTTTTACAGGTATTAAAAATACCTTAACTGGTCTATAATTCTCTGGTCACCCTTTTAAAGACAGGTACTAGTTTTTTCCCTTCTTCAGTCCTTTGGGATCTCACCTATCCTCCATAATTTATTGAAGATAATTGCTAACGCTTCTGAGTTTGTTTCAGCTGGTTACTTGAGCACCTTAGGGTGAATTTCATCAGGCCCTACCAACCTGAATACACCTAACTTATGTAAATATTTTTAACCTATTCTTTCCCTATTTTGGCTTGCATTCCTTTCCCCTTGTTAATATTAATTGTATTGAGTATCTGGTCACAATAGGGTGACCAGAAAGCAAGTATGAAAAATCGGGACGGGGGTGGGGGGTAATTGGAGCCTATATAAGAAAAAGACCCAAAAATCGGGACTGTACCTATAAAAATCGGGACATCTGGTCACCCTAGGTCACAATTAACTTTTTTAGTCCGGATTGAAGGAAAGATAATGCATTATCACCACAAATGGCATTGCTAGACCATTTTGTATGCTTAAATGCCACAGATCCTGATTTTTTTTATTGCATTACTCTGAATTTTTTGTTACATTAAAGAAAGTGGTCTTCATAAGCCAGCTATCCTCTCTGAATGATAGACAAATTATAATTTTATCTGAAAGTACCCTTCATTTTGTGACAGAGAACATATTTTGGAGACACTGCTAATTCCAGTTGCTTAACACACACAGTTTAGTGCTGGATACTTTAAACACTACAAGCCTTGCTTGCTGACTCTGATGGAAGTCAATAGGGAGAGGACAGGTCAGAAGTAGAGCTGTCAAGCGATTAAAAAAATTAATCACACTATTAAACAATAATAGAATGCCATTTATTTAAATATTTTTGGATTTTTTCTACATTTTCAAATATATTGATTTCAATTACAACAGAATACAAAGTGTACAGCACTCACTTTATATTTATTTTTGATTACAAATATTTGCACTGTAAAAAACAAAAGAAATAGTATTTTTCAATTCACTTAATACAAGTACTGTAGTGTAATCTCTTTACCATGAAAGTTAAACTTACACATGTAGAATTATTTACCAAAAAACCTGCAGTCAAAAATAGAACTTTACAGCCTACAAGTCCACTCAGTCCTACTTCTTGTTCAGCCAATCACTCAGACAAACAAGTTTGTTTACAGTTTCAGGAGATAATGTTGCCGGCTTATAGTTTACGTCACCTGAAAGTGAGAACAGGTGTTCACATGGCACTGTTGTAGCCAGTGTCGCAAGATATTTAGGTGCCAGATATGGTAACGATTCGTATGTCCCGTCACCATTACAGAAGACATGCGTCCATGCTGATGACGGGTTCTGCTCGATAATGATCCAAAGCAGTGTAGTCCTTCAGATGTTCATTTTCATCATCTGAGTCAGATGTCACCAGCAGAAGGTTGATTTTCTTTTTTGGTGGTTCGGTTTCTGTAGTTTCTGCATTGGAGTGTTGCTCTTTTAAGACTTCGGAAAGCATGCTCCACACCTCATCCCTCTTAGATTTTGGAAGGCACTTTAGATTCTTAAACCTTAGGTCAAGTAGCTATCTTTAGAAATCTCACATTGGTACCTTCTTTGTGTTTTGTCAAATATGCTGTGAAAGTGTTCTTAAAACGAACAACATGTGCTGAGTCATCATCCGCGACTGCTATAACATGAAATATATGGCAGAATGCGGGCAAAACAGAGCAGGAGACATAGAATTCTCCCCCGGAGTTAAATCACAAATTAAATTAATGCATTTTTTTTAAACGAGCATTATCAACATAGAAGCATGTCCTCTGGAATGGTGGCTGAAGCATGAAGGGACATATGACTGTTTAGCATATCTGGCATGTAAATACCTTGCAATGCCGGCAACAAAAGTGCCATGTGAACATCTGTTCTCACTGTCATGTGATATTGTAAATAGGAAATGGGCAGTATTATATCCCGTAAATGTAAACAAACTTGTTTGTCTGAGCAATTGGCTGAACAAGAAGTAGGACTGGGTCGACTTGTAGGCTCTAAAGTTTTACATTGTTTTGTTTTTGAGTGCAGTTATGTAGCAAAAAAATATCCATTTGCAAGTTGCACTTTCATGATAGAGATTGCACTACAGTACTTGTATGAGCTGAATTGAAAAATACTATTTCTTTTATCATTTTTACAGTGCAAATATTTGTAATAAAAATGATAATATAAAGTGAGCATTGTACATTTTGTATTCTGTGTTAGTAATTGAAATCAATATATTTGAAAATATACAAAAACATCCACAAATATTTAATACATTTCAATTGGCATTCTATTGTTTAACACTGCGATTAAAACTGCAATTAATCGTGATTAATTTTTTTTATCACGATTAATTTTTTTGAGTTAATCATGTGAGTTAACTGTGATTAATCGACAGCCCTAGTCAGAAGCATTGAAAACATGTTGTTCCCCAACTTCAATCTTTGGAACTGATGTGTGTAGAGGAGACAGTGCTCCCTTGTGAGCTCTGGAAGTAACGTAAATGTAGGGAGAAGAAGGTCCTTCTGAGGCTGCTCAGGGACCTGAAATTTCACAGTGGCAGAATGATCCCACTTTAGAGGCCTTAGCTAGTCTTTTCAGGTTGTAAATCAGAATCCTTTCAGTCTTTCCTTCCATGCCTCGCTACTTCCACTTACATATTAATAAACTATGTGAGAGTTTACCCATCAGTCTGTCCCAGAGGAACAGAACTCAGAAAATAAGTAGCTTTTACTCATCTAGTGTACAAAACAATTTAATTAATTATATCATCCCATATTTTAACAACACAATAATGTGGAAAACTGATATGTTTAGTTTGCTTCTCTAGTCTAGCATTCAAAATCCCTTTGATAGCATTTCATTTGGTAAAAAAGAAGCTCCAGAAAGATTTGTGCTGTGGGGGGTTACACATCTGAGGAGCTATAGGAGTACCCAGTATCATCCCCTGTCTCACTGCTAAGATATACAGCTTTACGATGATGGAGTATTTTAAAATGCAGGTTTTCCAGTTGATCAGCTTAACCAAGAAGGAATTGTACCCTCAAAAGGCATGTCTTTTAGCAAGAAAAAGAGAACCGATGACAGACAAACTAAGGAGAAATGTTGATCCTCTAACAGCTTGACATTTTTAGCCTTTGGAATGAGAATGTATTCTATGGTGTTATGAGGTACTGATGCAGAGAAATTTGCTTGAAAAAACCCTACTGAAGGTATTAAGACGAGCAGTTCCTTCTTCACAAGACAACAATTAATCATAGTTCCCTCCCCAAACTGTTTACACTATTCTGCAGGAATCACCAGAATGACCAGAGATGGGCCAGAGCCACAAAACTATGGTGCATTAGTGTTAACGCAGAGTACAGCGATGGAAGGGGTTTTTCCATCACTGTAGGAACTCCATCTCCCCAAACGATGATAGCTAGGTCGAGATGGAAGCCTTCTTCCATCACCCTAGCTGTGTCTACACCAAGGGTTAGGTTGGCAGAGCTACAGTCCTCGGGGGTGTGGATTTTTCATACCCCTGAGTGCCATAGCTATGTCAATCTAAGTTTTAACTGACGACCAGGCCACAGGGGATCCGAGTTTTGATTCAGGCTCATCTCCGCTAATATCATACATTAGGCTTCAGGGTGGGGACTGTTATTCTTAGTTATATGCTTTCTGCTAAGGTCAACAAAACATTAGCAGAAAGTACCAGACAACTTCAAATGATTGAAGCCATATAGTCTACTGTGAATATAACATGTGTGCCTGAAGAGACGTTGTGACTTTGGATCAAAAAGTGGCATTAATTTTAGCAAAGTCATTAACTTGAAACCACATGGCTCCATTGTAAATATCTAGCAGGGTTTCTAGAAATGCATGATACAAAAAAAAAAATCAGTTTTTTAATTAAATCACATATTTGTAAAATATATATATATTCCTTTTCAAAAATAAAACTGTTTAAAGTTAAATTTGATGTTAAGGCCTACATTTACAATATTAACATAAAACAAAATATATGCTGTATCAATGAGCACTCCTCAACTTTTGATGAGTTAAAGGGTGCTTTGTTTTGTATTATATACAGAAATAGGATAAAACATAACTACTGAGAATAACTCAAGTTTTACAAATATGTCATGTTATACATTAAGTATCTATATGTTTTTCAGTCTTCACAATGGAACATATACAGGTATTTCCATTTTTCCCAATTGTAAGTACACCTCTACCCCGATATGACGCTGTCCTTGGGAGCCAAAAGTCTTACCGCGTTATAGGTGAAATCGCGTTATATTGAACTTGCTTTGATCCGCCGGAGTGCGCAGCCCCGCCCCCCCCAGAGCACTGCTTTACCGCGTTATATCCAAATTCATATTATATCGGGTCACGTTATATCGGAGTAGAGGTGTACTTTGTTTCTTCTGTGGGGAAAAGCTTTTGCCTTAGTTTCTTTTGGTTTCAGTTTAGCTAGCAGGTGCAGAGAGACTGTTTTCTTCATTTGGACTATTTCATTCATACTTGAGAAACCAACTGGGAGTTGAAAAAGCAAGAAAACTTGTTTTCCCTCTTTCAGTGTATGAACCACCACCAGGTGGGAGAGGATGAGCTTTACAAATTCTAAAACTAACCTAACCTGCTTAGGCACTTTTGAAATTCCAGTAGGTGCCTATTTGCATCCTGAGGCTCCCAAATACCTTGGAAAATCTGGCCAATGTTGACCAGAAACAATCCACCAACTCATTAACTACAGTTAATACTTCCTTTGTTTACTAAAACAATTTTTGCATTTAAAACATACTTAAACTTACCTTCCCTCCCGCCATATGTATCCAGCACTTTTTTATTTACTGTTTTATTTCATTAATTTATTTATTTCATTAATACAAAAAGAGTTTAAACATTTTTGTGCATTTTAATTCCATTCCAATTTGCATCCAAATGCAGACTGAAACAAATCATGAATCAAAAATTATCTAGTAATTAACAAACGGGTTATTCGCCATTTTCTAACATAACAAAAAGTAAAAATTAACCTGAACAAATGTATGTTGAGGTATAAAATTGTTTCTATGTAGAGTATCCTCCTGGTTAGCAATGAACAGAAGAGGTTTGTTTATGTGGGCTTTTTTAAAAATAAATTATTTATACATTTGGAACCCACACTTTTTGGTACTACAGCCAATATGTATAGCCCATTAAGCCCAGTGCCTACCAGCCACATCACTTAACTGCTCTGTGCTCTAATTACCTCTTCTGAAAAATACAGCTAATACTATCGTGTTCTGCCCACTGCTTATTCATCTCTATAAGCAAAGCACTTTACAAATGCAGGGGAGGGTTATTTATCCCCATTTTACTGTTGACTTAAGTACAGAGGTTCAACTAATTTGTATGAGGGGCATGATGGTCCAGGAGATCATCTTAGACATGAGTGTTCTAGTTCAACCTTGGCCACAACTTCCTACATAACTTTTATCAAGTGTCTTAAGCTTAAACCAATGCAGTATTCTGGTGGGGAATACAGGGTGAGGTTTAATTTCCACTGGAAACTGAAATTCTTTTCATTTTTGATATGGCTTGTTCAGAGTTTGAAAATGCAAATATTCTTTATGTTTTTTTCTCCATCTGCTTCATTGACATAACTCAGTCCAGTTTTCATATAAAGTTAATATTGTAAATGGGTTATTATACGTTCCCTTCAAAAGTATCTTCTGCAGCAACAAGAGTTAAAAATCCCACCTACATTTCAGGTGTTGGGGTTTAAAGTGATTTCACTGTATGGATACAGGGACAAAAAATTAGGCACTTTGCAAAAAATTCAAAAAGTCATCTCTCAGTAATTATTTCCCAGAAACGTTCTAGCTGTTGAAAAGGCTTGACCCTAAAGATTTGAAAGCATGATGATTTCAGATAATGGCACAGTGACTGCAACTTTAACTGCCGAGAGGCTGCCCTTTTGTCCTTAACAAAATATCACACCCCTCCCTGGACACCCTAAAGTGTCAGCTCCAAAATCACATGCCTTTACTTCTCTAATCTAATGGAAAATAGCTGATAGATGTCAGACGGCAGGTCCCAAATATGCTGTCTGAGCTTCTCCTAGCCAGCAGAAGTTAATGTGCTTATAGACACACAGTGCAGGATTCTGCACCCACTGAAGTCAATGCCAAAAACTCCCATTGACATTAATGGGAACAGGATCACATCCATAATTTCCACTAAAATGAATGGGCCCTTAATTATCCAGAACAAAAAATAATAAATTCTATGAATTACAATTATAATTCAAAATTAGTGGTCACATGAACTTTCAAGAAAATGAAACTGTGTAAAGTCATTTGAGTAAGAGGGAGACAAAGTGACATTCAAAATTTCAAATCAGAATAATATTTTAATCATCTGCAACAAACTATTGTGACCAAATTTCTTCAGATTTTTCAGAAACGTCTGCCTTGCCTCCATAGTAAATCTTAAAATTTTCAAGCCAAAGTTACAAGGGGTGATAAAGTAGGAATTCATAATGGGAGCCGATTGCAACCTTAACTCTGGAAATGCTGCTACTTCTCAATTATTAAACACACACACACACACACACACACACACACACACACACACACACACA
>NW_020664436.1:17224767-17329237 GCF_002925995.2 Terrapene triunguis
CAATTCATTTCACAAAAGCAGCAAGGTAAAAATATTTAAGGATTCTGTTTCATTTGACATCTACAGAACCCTCTTCTCAAATCAAAGTTCATGTTATGATAACTAATGTGCTAGGAAAAGAATACTGAAGTGCTATAAGATTGTAAGTGAAACACAAACCTTGAGAAGTAAAACTTAGAGATCTCAGATTCTTTCTGCCACACATGATTTATCTTAATTGGGGGACTGTGTGTGTGTGAGCTAAACTGCCTTCTTAATGAAACTGTTGGCTTATCTTGAGCTATTATTTATGTATCATGTTTTAAATTTGGAATTATGTTTTTAAGAAATAGATTCTGACAAACAAAATTGTTTTTATAGTAAGTTAAACTAAGATGAATGTGGAAATATCACTGACAGTTGGAGCCCTTTTGATAGACACTTTCTGTTGAAAACATGTTAATAAATATGAAATAGAATCCCCTCCCCAATATAATAATACAGTAGACCCTCAGAGTTACGAACACATGGGGAATGGAGGTTGTTCATACCTGAAATGTTGGTTACTCTGAACAAAACATTATGGTTGTTCTTTCAAAAGTTTACAACTGCACATTGACTTAATATAGCTTTAAAACTTTACTATGCAGAAGAAAAAGGCTTTCCCTTTTTTTTTAGTAATTTACATTTAGCACAGTACTGTAGTGTTTTTGCTTTTTTGTTGTTGTTGTTTTCTTTGTTTCTGTTGCTGCCGGATTATGTACTTCTGGTTCCAAAGAAGGTGTGTTTGAATGGTCAGTTCGTAACTCTCGTGTTCGTAACTCTGAGGTTATACTGTAATGTCACCTAGCTCATATATAGCGCTTCTCATCAGTAGATCTCAAAGCACTTCACAAGAAACTATACAACAGTTTAACAAAGTGTAGATACTATACAGTGATCCACTAATAAAGACTTTACCATCTAACTGCAAAACTGGTTAATAATCCTAAAAAAACTATACAGGGCTTTTTTCATTTAAAAAAATCAGTAAAGATGTATTTAGTAACTATGTGGGTTTAAGAAAGCTTTAATTCCTCAGTAAACAGGAATTGAGCCCTCAGGACTGTGGTTTTTGAAATTAGGGTGTGTTTAGATCTGGAGACTGCCCAAACTTCATTCACATCTAGAAGGGAAAGCAGCATGCCAAACATATGCAATCAGGAAAAATTACATTCTGAAGAAAGATTGTAAAACAAATGCTCCCATATGTTTCACAGAGATCAAATAGAATGGCTGAGGACTAGCACAGCGATATTTAACTATCTAGCAAAAAAAAAAAAAATCTTCAGAACTGAGAATTAATTTAGTGTGTGCAAAGTAAGGGAAGGAGGCACGTAAGTTAACTACTCTTTTTTTAAAAAAAACATCAAGAAGATACAGAGTGTAGCTAAGAAATAGAGAAATTCAAACTCTCAACTAGTCTAGTACCACCAGACGCCTAAAATTACTGTTTGTATTACAATGCTACCTACTGTCCCCAGCAGAGGTCAGCCCCCCATTTTACTAGGTGCTGTACAAAAGTACTGTATAGTAAGGGACAGTCCAGGTGCCAAAAAGCTTACAATCTAAATAGACAAAACAGAAAAAAGATGGGAAGCATAGAGAAGTGAAGTGGCTTGCCCCAGGTCACACAACAGGTCACTGGTGGGGCCCAGATTTAAATCCAGGTTTCTTGGGTCTCAGTCTAAAGCCCGTACACTAGACCACACTGCCTCAAAAAATACCTATTCCCTTCCCCATTTCCAACATTAGCTAGTATACACCTGAGATATCTTAATACACATCTTATTTCTCAACTTGAGCAATGTACTGCAGTCACTCTCAAATATCCAGTTGTGCTTGAAATAAATATATAACATTCCCCCAGTGGCTGCACTGTTCCCTAGGTATTCCCTGTATCAGGTATAGAAAATATCAAAGGCATACTGCCATAATTTTATTCTGTTATGTAAGCCAATTCAAAAGATTAAGGGTAACCAATATAGTGTTTCGCAGATGAGCTTTAAGGGACTGGTATGAGTCCCTTGTTAGCAGGGCTGACCTTTAGTCAGATGGAGAAATCCTTAGGTTTCAGTAAAAATGTTTCTAGCCCCTTTGTTTGTGAAGACAGACTTGAAAACATAACCTGATATAAAGCAGTGAAAGAGACACACATATAATCTTAATCTTACTTTATATAAAAGTAGTCAGTTAAATTTTGGGATGAATGCCAAAGACCCATCAATGGTACACAGTGGTGTGATCATGGTGGGTGGGAGTTCGTTTTGTTAGGAGTGGGAGCTCACTAGAAATAATAGCAGGCTCTGTTTCTTAAAATGTGTAGCCACCTGAGGCTGAACTGTCTGCTTCTTATTCAGACTGCTGCCACACCATGGTTTTATCCCCCAACCTCTCACCTTGCTGTCTCCCGTGTCTCCTCCTCTGCTCCCCAGCACCACTAAAAATCACACCCACCCATTTTTCAACCACTCCAGCAGTTCATGAGGATGAGGAGGGAAGGAGGCAGGCCAAGTGGCTGCTACATTGAGAGAGTGTCCACCTCTCTTCTACTGCCAGAGCCAGTAAGCAGGTGAGAACCTGGAACTCCCTAGTCCAGCAACAGAGAGGACCCAGTAGGACAACTACAGCTAGAGACTGTAGGACATCCACCTTTCCCATGACCAGCCACTCAAAGCCAGAAGCTACAGGACAATTTGCCTGTCATCATCATGCGTAAGGAACAGTTACCTGGTAGAGAAGCTAACAAGAACCACCTCAATGAGGTGCTGGGGAGTTGGAAGCATGGAAAGTTGAATGGAGAATAACTAGATGGAATAAGTAGATGGAGAATAAGTTGATGGAAGAATAATTAGATTAAGAAGGAGGGAAAGATCATGGAAATGATGCATTTTTTGTGGGTGAGAGGGAAAGAAGAATACTAGAATGATGGATTTTGCTGGAGGGAATAATATTTGGCATAGAAAAAACATCCTATATATGACTGAATGAACGCGAACATTGAAGGGTACACACTTTGTTAAAATTTTGGCAGCATATAATTGATGTTTTTTCTCTGAAATGACAGGGTACTGGATATTTATCTATTATCATTTCACCCTCTAAGAGAAAGAACATTTTTGAAAGGCAGAAAACTGAAATAACCAAAATTATTTCATGGGATGACAAAACAACATCACCCTCCTTCATTCTGACTCTGTGAAAACCCCTGCATGCTGTCTCTGTGAGAAAAGCCAGGTGTGACAGAGCAGAGATGAGACTGAGCTACGAAAAAACAGGTGTCTTCAGCACCATTCTCCCTGCAAACCTACAGTGTTGGCAGAGACCCTGTTTTTGTTTTGCCTTCCTCTGCAGCATGGGGCACTTGCCAATTTGAATTAGAGTAAATGGTGGATTCTCTGTAGCTTGAAATCTTTATATCAAGAGTTGAGGACTGCTGTAATTCAGCCAGAGTTTATGGGCCTATTGCAGCAGTGGATGGATGAGATTCTATAGCCTGCAATGTACAGGAGGTCAAACTAGATGATCATGATGGTTCCTTCTGGCCTCAAAGTCTATGAGGGTTTCTCTGCATTACTAGATTCTGCCCTTTATTTTGTTTGGTTCCTGCTCTGTAAGGATGGAGCAAGAAGGCAGTCTGTGTTGGGCTAGGGCAGAGACAGAAAGGATGACGACGACGGGAAGGATGGTCCAGTGTTACGGCACTAGCCTAGGACATGGGCGACCTGGGCTCAATTTCTATTCTGCCACAGTCTTCTTATGTGACCTTGGGCAAGTCTCTCTGTGTCTCAGTTGCCCTCTATAATAGTATCTCCCTATCTCACAGGTTTGTTGTGTGGATTAAAGATTGTAAGGTGCTCAGATACTATGGTAACGGGGTCCACATAAATACCTAAGATAGAACATATCTTTGGCAATATAGCTCCTGTGACAATCATGCTATCATTGGGGAATGGAAGGGGTAAGAACCAGTGCTTACACCTCTAGGGTTGGCAGTTCATTACCCTGGCACCTCTAGGCTTGCCACATCAGTTATGAAAGTAAAAACATTGCTTAAGCCCTGGCACCTAATTGCTTGAACCCCAGCACCTCTTTCATTACAAATTAAGCACTGGCAAAAAGAGTAGCAAAACAGAAAAAGGCCTCTGTAGATGCCCACATATCTCCATACCTTCCTCAAGGGGAGTCAGATCTCTTGTCCACTCTGTATGGAAACCCCATCCATACTTAATCAGAGAGTCATAGAACTGGAAAGGACCTTGAGAGGTCATCCAGTCCAGTCCCCTGCACTTGCGGCAGAACTTATTATCTATACCATTCCTGACAGGTGTTTGTCTACCCTGCTCTTAAAAACTTAATGTAACTTCATCCCGCCAGATAGATGATTTCAGGGAAACACCACAAGCTGAAACAATTTCCTGACCCTCCCCACAGGTTCTTCATAAATGGGCATGGTCCAGCCCACTTATGCTTAAAAGACAAAGGACTACAAGTTTTAAAAATGATTTCAAAAATCATAAGTTAAGGGAAAAACAAAGTAACTGCATATATTGGCCAGGAATACCAAGAATATTTCCCCTATTTAATGATTTATGCCTTCAGACCTCCAGGATCTATTGAGGGTAACCAGAAGGCCTGTTTGCGCTCTCTCTGGGAATTTGGAGGCCTTGCTCTGGTAATACGGATGTTAGCATCTTCTAGGGATGAGTGGCCCTCCATCTCTCTTTGCAGCAGTGGAAGTCAGAAATGCTCTGCTGGATTCTACTGTTTCTGTCTTTGCAGACAGAATAATGCTGGGACCAGGATGCTTTAGAGTATACCCTGGTTTATTCTTAAATCTCTGATCTTGCATAGTTTTCATACAATCTCTCAAATTATTTAGTATCTCATGGTTATGGATCTCAGTATACTATACTAAGTTTTACAGCTCTCCATGATCCTTTCCTTTAAAGTAACTAAACAATACTTCCTGTGAAAGTGAAAAACCATGAAATATAGTATTCAAAAAAGTTTTAGGTGTAGAACAGGAATAAATATTTATTAAAAACAGTTTTATGTTTATTCCTGTCAAATATAGTATCAAGTTTATTAAAAGGCAGAAATTATATATTTGAATATAAATGAAATCCTTAACTTGAAAAATAAATGCACATTACAAAATGGATTGACATTTAAAAAAGGGCAACTGTTTATCCTAATTTTCATTTAGATTTGACAAAATAAAACTTTCCTTAAGAGAGGATACATTTGTGCAGCTTAGTAATGAGTTGTTCCTGTTGCAAACCAAAACTACCTTCACATGAAACTACAGTATGCTATGTATCTATGCCTCCTCCAATTACTCACATTCTCATAGAGGGCTTGAAGGGTCTCTAGGTCAACCACAGAGTTGTCCAAGTTCACAACAGCTGTGAAAAAAAGACAAACGTGAAAAAGAATTAGTTGTCAAGATGATAATCCAGCAGTGAAAGACACATTGAACACAATACCCAGCAATAGCTTTTATGACCCCACTGGTCATACAGCTTAAGGGTTTTAACTTTATTAATGCCTTGAATAGTGCCGTTTCTAAGACCATGGCCTAGGAACCTGGTAGAGCCAGGTGACAAGTGTTAAAGAATCCACCCCCTCCCCCAACACACACACACACGATCCCATGAGTATGGCCAAAGCCAAAGATCAGAGATAAGCTTCACATCAGACTTTCATGGTCTGACTGAAAGCATTATAGAAATTTGTAAATCTGTCCCCCCCCACTCCACACACACACACACACACACACACACACACACACACACACAGCTCATTCCTGTCACTGGTTGGTTTCAGACTTAAATTGGTTAATCCACAAATCAGCCAGTTAACTTCAAGACACCTGACAAGGGTCAAATCTTCTATACACTAAGCCGACAGGTTTAGTACAGATACAAAATATGCCTTTCCTGTTCCCAACCAATGCTGGTGCCACATACATACTGTACCTTTTCAATGTCAAAAATCTGACTTAACTGCACACAGAGAGCAATTTCAGATCCACCTGACCTTTGAAAAAAAATATGATAAACAGGGGCATTGATTTGCTGTGATCACTGGAAAAACTATGAAGTGGAAGTAAAGGTACTAGGCATATTTCATATTTATGCTGGTCAGCGAAGAATCATTCCAAATTAATATGAATATAAAATTATTAATATACAATTATTTAAAACCCAGTAAACTGCATTTTTTATTTTTACAAGCTTACAATCCATGTCATTGGAAAGCAAAGTAAATTTTGTTTCACACACACACACACACACACACACACACACACACACACTATTCTGAATATTATGCATCAGGGATTCTTGTAATAATAAATACTTTTACTACAATATTTTATCTTTTGCCACTTTGCCCTTTATTTGACTGGTTTTTTTGTATGTGATTTTTTCCCCTTGTATACATATCTGTCTGCTAGCCAGAATAACCCTGGGACAAAACTACTCTAGAGATCAGGCTGGTGATCAGTGATGGAATCCCAGTATCTGATTGCTTGATCCTCTATAAATCAGTGTCCTTGACTGTCACTAAGTGATTCTGTGTATACACCTCAAGATTACAGACAATATAATTCAAACTCATTTGTTTCTCATTGCTCTAAAGCATTCAGTGATACCACTTAGTGTCTGGGACTCTTCACATTTTCCCCTTACAGGTCTGGAACTTAATTTTAGTTACAGTATAATAAAAGAATATATAAATAAAGAAAGATTGATCTTGATTAAACCGAGCAGGGTCCAGTGCATATGTATGGACAGAGTTTTAGCAGATGAAAAGAATGGGAACTTATTTGGAAATGTGCTAACTTTCCAAATAAAAAAAAATATCTTTTCTCTTTTTCCGTATCAAATATAATATTTTCTACATACATGTTTCCTTGCCCCTCCTACTCTACCTGCCAAGTACCCACCATCTAAAATGTTTTAGAAGCCCAAATTTAATGCAAAATGTAGTACTATAGAGGGTAGTGAAAGATGTGAAAATATATTAAGAATTTTACACAAAATAATGGTAAAATTGAGCTGAATGCCAATATTTTCCCTTTTCATTTAAGAACTTTTTAAAATGTCAAATACATTAAAGAGCTAATTTAAACTAGCAAAACAAGGAAATACATATTTAACAGCTGAAACTTAAATACACCTGTAAATCAGCTGATGACAGGGTGGCAAACATTCCTTGGGGATACTTGTTCTTGTTTAACACTCCACATTGTGATATTTATTCACAGAATTAAAAATGTAAGTGACAAAGTGTTACAACAGGCACTCTAACGCAACATTTCAGCAAGGTATTTAAGCACATACATGTCTTTAAGCATATAAATAATCCTATTGGCGTCAATAGGACTGTTAACATGTTGAAAGATGTGCATGTGCTGAAGTATCTTGGTGAATCAAGGATTAAAAATCAATAAAAAGAAAAAAAATGTGTTCAGATTCTGCAGTGTAGAGATTTCTACACATTGTTTGAGCTTGTACACCAGTGGGGTTTTTATATATATACACACACACACACACACACACACACAACCCAAACCAAGGTGTATTATAGACCTACATTTAACTGCGTATCTGATTTTTGCTTTTACAAGTTAGTGTATTTATATTGTACGCAAACACCACAACCTTTAGTCATTCACTTTGACTCAATGGTTATCTTCCACTACCCCCGCCCCCGCCTCAGAGACTGTCTGCTTCTGAACTAAGAAATATGGCACAAGTTCCTGTTCTGACTTCTTCCACAATGTTAAGATCACCCATGGATTACTTAGAGAGCAATAGAACACTTTTGTTTGAATGCTTGCCTGAGATAAGAGAATGCCTGGCAAACACAATGGTGCCAGGTCTGTGTACTTTCAACAAAACAGGTATGCAGAAGAGCGTGCATATTTCAGGGAGCCGCTTAAAACAAATCAGTCTCAGAGGACTACAGACAAGGATTTAAAGAACTTAGCTCCTAGCGCGTGAGTGAGATATATATATTTGAGTTCATAAATAGAGAATAGTATTGTTGAGGGGACATGAGGTGTTTTTAATGATCCTCTTACATTATTCAATTTATAATCTTATTTCCTGAAAAAAACATATTTTTATGTTGAAAAAATCCTAGTGGGATTTTATAGAGTGATCAGTATATATGTGCATGTAGGTACTGTATATTTAGTTTTGTCATTTTCTTTGACATATATATCTCACTCCAAAGAAAATGACAAAACTAAATATACAGTACCTACATGCACATATATACTGATCACTCTATAAAATCCCACTAGGATTTTTTCAACATAAAAATATGTTTTTTTCAGGAAATAAGATTATAAATTGAATAATGTAAGAGGATCATTAAAAACACCTCATGTCCCCTCAACAATACTATTCTCTATTTATGAACTCAGATAATCATATAAACAAGAACTACTGTAGTTGAGCATCTAGCTCCATTACCCAACATTACCTGCTTTGAGCAGGCGGTTGGTCTAGATGACCTCCTGAGGTCTCTTCCAACCCTAATATTCTATGATTCTAACATCTAGAATTGCAAGATAAAGCACCCCCAAATCCCATATATGATGGTCAACTCAGTAGTGAAAACACAGACAAACACCAACTCCTCCTGGGTGGCTGGGGAGGGCCTGACTGAGATGAACTACAGTTCTAGTGTGTCGGGCTTTGGGCATCCCTCACAGGGATGCTATAGTCCATGGACACTATGGTGCTCAGTTCCACAATGATATCTGACTGTCCCAGCAAACAAATCTTGGGTTGGGGTCAGGGGAAAATCAAATCATGCAGAGTATTTTTAATAAGTCGTTACAATCACAAAAGAAACACCCCTCCCCCTAAAAATCATCTCCTGTCTTGACTATTTCAAAATCCGCTTCACTATCCTCCGTGAAACCGATTCCATGACTCTTCTATCCATTCAACGCACAGCAGTCAATGACATCTCCCCGATGCATCACTCTGATGTAACCACGCACCCTGCCCTTTTCATCCAATGGTTATTTGTTTTCCATCAAAATAAAGTTTCTAGTCCCATCTATGTACCTAAGGTACTTACATGGCAACAATTGCCATAGTATCTGAGCACCTCACAATCTTTAATGTATGTATCCTCAACATTCCTGTGAGATAGAAAAGTAATATTTTACACATGAGGATCTGAGGCAGAAAGAGGCTAAGTGACTTGCCCAAGGTCACACATTAAGTCTGTGGCATAGCCAGAACTCAACCCATGTTTTCCAAGTCCTAGGCTAATCCCCAAACTATAGAATCATCCTTCCTCTTTCCTATTCTCAACCTCAAGGTCCTACACAACTCTGTCTCTCTCTGCTTATACAATCTGGTCTCTTTTTCTTACCCATCTCCACTACTCTGCCAATGTTGCCAGCTTTGAATGCTAACTTCTCTGATTCTACAAAGGTCTCAGTGTCTCTTTCCATACTGCCCTTTATGCATGGCTCATACTCCCTAAATGAATCTGTAAGCCTTCTTGTTCATGTTCTCAAGACCCATTGTCACCATGAGATCTATATGAATCAATTATTAATGACAGCTAGGTTGAGAAGCAGTTGGGGATATATGACATTATTGAAAATTTTTTACATGATTCAGAGCCACCAAGCATGCACACAGATACACTGCAAAACTGTATGATCTTACTATCCTCCCACCCTTCAGTCCCTCTTATTATTTGTCACAATCCAATTAAAAACCTCCATGTAACAAAGTGTAAGATCTTTGGGGCAGGGACCATGACTTTCTGAATGTTTGCACAGTCTGTATTATAATGGAAGGGGTTCTATTTATGCATTACATGAGAGTAATAGTAAAATAAATAATGCAAATGAATACATTAATTGAAAACATCAAGCAAGCCAACTGTGTACCATTTTCAAAGCAAGGACTACAAAGTGTGTGAACAAACAGCCGGACAAAGACTTGCTGCAACAATTAACACTGCTTATTTTGTGAAGCTGGATCTAAAGTCACCAGCAACTAACTTGCATAATTTGTCAGCGAAAGAGATTTTTGAAAAACTGGTCAAAACTTGGATTTTGCACGAAATTCTAACATTGTGAAGTTCTCTTTCATCCCAAATCATAACAGACAATTGAAAGTTTTAAAGTTCCTGCAATATGAAATATCAATATGATCTTATAAAAATGCTTTGTTTCAATAAAGTCAAAGCACTTCATTTAGACTTTATCATTGACTTTTATAGACGATTACATTTGCTAATATTTGGCACACCATTTCCTCTCCCTACAATAGTTATTCCAATGGCAATACTGAGTTGGCTGTCAAAAAATAATCTACTCAAAGAATAATAAAAGTATATGGCAAGGCAATCTTAAATAGCAAAAAATAAATAAAACAGCCCAGTGCATTGTTAGATATACTTTAACATCTATACCTAGCTTATTGCAAAAAACTGAAGCAGTGGAATGTTTACAAACCAAAGAGGAAAAAAAACCCCACAAAACAGCAACAGGGTACGATGATCGATATACCAAAGACCTCCCAGAGTTACAAGTAAGAGAGAAGTAAAACTGTTTCCTCAGCAGAGATGGGAAATAGGAACTCTGAATAGAAGTCCTCAGTTAATGGATGTCTTTAGAAAAAACTGCAAGGATATCCACACACTGCAAACTCAAGAATCTAAGCATGGATAGAGACAAATCAAGAGCCAAGCAAATCCAAAAGGAAGGTCAAACAGAATGCAGCAGCCCCCTTTGCTGCTATTAAAAAAAAGAAAGAAAGAAAGAAAGCTATGACTTGATGCAACATCAAGCCACTGGCAAGATAAACCCAAGAGCTGAACTAAACTAACATGGAAATAGTAGCCCTTAGGGTAAATTATTGCATTGGTCACTCCCTGAAGAATAAGTAGTTTTGAAAACTATGTTGCTTGTTGCTGTGTTTCACAGCATGGGCTGTCAAGTGTCACACATTGGCCTATTGCATATGATTTGCAACTTTTAGGAACTCTGAGTGCTAAATAAACAGGGGAAGAAAAGAGTTCACAGCACAGGTACATGTACTTGTGCTACTTGCAGAACAATGACGATTGATAACAGCTAAGCAGATGAGGAGTTACACCATGCAGAGTTAAAATACATAAAAACATTCTCATATTACTACCCATGTGTTTGTTTTTTGCACACACCTGATACTTACGGTCATTAAACAAAACTGTAAGCCATTTGGGGAAAGGGCTTTCTTTTTACTACATGAATTTGTAATGTGGATTGGATTTCTGATACAAATAATACACAGAGGTGAGAATAATCCTCACTTAGAATTGTATGCATATCACTTTATTGTTGCAGTGATTCATTTGGATCTTATTCTCAATAAGAAACAAGAACGGTGCATAAAATCCCCAACTTGAATGTGGTAGGAAATTAGGTGATATTCGTTTTTGTTTTTAAAACACTCAAAATTCAAAAAAAATTGCTTTAGAAACATCCAACCAATCACATGTATCTGGGAAGTCACTAACCATGGAAAATTTCAAACAAAAAAATATTAATTTGAGAAATGTGAGCAACTGAAAAAGGGACTTTATGATGAAAGGGCATTTCATCCTTAGTTTTTACTATTCATTCTTCTATAGTGTGGATTGGTTAAGATTGTTACAGCCTTTGACCTTAGCTTTTCATTTCCCGGGTTTGGGTTCTAATCTGAAACCCTAGAATTGTATTAATATGGGGGTTTTATTGTGATATAAAAGAAAGGTATTGCTAAAAACCAGCTCTGCTACAGACATCTCAAGTAAATATGGTTATGCAAGTTTAAGGACAGCAGTTACTGATTAAGTCAGTCTAACTCCATACACCTATACCATGTGTTTATAAAATGTGTGTAAGTTCAATTCTTTGAGAACAAATACATTTTGTTTGACTCAGTATGTCGCCTTCTTGTCTAGGCAAGAAAAAAAAAAGGAGACTAACGCTGTAATCCTTTCAGAATAAAATGTTTAAATACAAACATGATTGCCATTGTAGACTGTTTAATCAAGAGAGATTGTATTTCAGTTCTGTTTTTGAAAGGTTTGCTGATTTGACCATACAGAGCACTTCATTGCTTATCTTAATTGTTTAGATAAGATTTCTTTGAGTTTGGCAGGTGACAGAATCTTGGGTGTGGGATATAGGAGGGTAAAAAAATATTGGCATGTTACCAGATTATACTTATTTAAAATTAGTATGTGTGGCTAAGCCAATAGTCTCAATGAACCTGCTGGAGGCTGGTCTTTGGGGATAGAATTTGAAGCAGAACACTGATTGGTAGGAGGCAGGATTTTGAATAAACTAAGAAAGGATTATTATCCTTCCCAACCTCCCCCTACCCTTGAAATGGTATCTAAATCTTAGCACAGAGAGAGCACAAGTAACCCTCTCTAGTTTCTGCATGTCTGAAAGAGGGACAGATTTAGTTAGGGATTTTTAGGTGAAATTTTTATGCATACATAAGATTATTTTTATAAGCAGGTTTTCATGGCTCTCTGTGCTTCCCGAAGAGTGGGACCAGAGGTGACTAACAGACCTGCCTTTTCTGGTGGAAAGATGAAAAACAGTCTCAATTACATTTTTAAAAACTCCACTGAAATAGGTTTTTAATACCTTGTGACAAATGCAAACTACAAGATGGTCTAGCCTGGTACAAGCATTCATTTTGGATGACCTGTATAAATTCCTCATGGCATTGTTATTCATTAGTAATGTGCCAATAAATCTTTGTTACCATACCATGAATATGTTCTTTAGATAAACTGTATACGTAAGCATGCTATAGAGAGAGATACAGAACAATTCAACTGCATAAGTGACTCAAGCTGAGGAGAATCTATGCATTGGGATTCTGCACCTCATGCACACCATCTCTCAGACTGTGTAAGGAATAGCACTGGGTATGGGCCTGAGCATCCTCACACCACACTTATCCACTTGGCCAAAATCCACTCTGGCTTCTACTCACCCTTTCTCATCAGCCCGTTCAGTAACAGTCACAATCCTGTTGTGTGCCTAGTCCAGTATCCAGGCTATAATAATGCCCGGAACCAAATGGCTCAGTGGAAAGTGTAGGAATAACCTGCCAATATGGGAGATATTTTTCCTAACTGCCACCAGTCAGTGATTCTCTGCCCTGAAGCAGGAGAGAGTTTACAACCCTCCCCAAATGTAGGTTTTGGTTTGCTGTGGGGTCTGCTTCTCTCATTACTATTTACATTTCAGTTCTGTCTCAGTGATATATCATGGCAGAAAGTTATACAGGCTAATTATTCATCTTCATAATATGTATTACCTTTTCTATTTTTAAAATGTTGCCTTTTCTTTGCATTGAATTTCACATTATTATTTGTATTACAGTAGTGCCTAGCATACCCAAAAAAGATCAGGTCCTCACTTTGACAAATACTTTACAATATGCATAGAGGAGACAACCTGTGACCCAAAGAGCTTACAAGACAAGAAAAACAATGAGTAGGAGATGAAAGAGACAGAGAAAATGCAGTAACTTGCCCAAGGTCACAGCAGATCAGTGACAGAGCCAGAAACAGAACCCAGGTCTCCAGAGTCTCCAGAAATCCCATTTTCCTATCCACTAAATCCCTCTGGCTTTGGTTCTCATAGTCAAACTTTGTCAAGTTTGATTGACAAAGATAACTGTGTTGACAATATGCTCAGACTTCTAAAGACTTAGTACCAAGCAACATTCTAATAAAAATAGCACTATAAAAGTCAATGTAGCACATATTAAATGAATTAAAACTAGCTGATAGATCTCAAAATTCAATGGTTAATGGAGAATCATCAAATGGGAGTATTTCTAGGTGGTCACTGCATCCTGAAAAGCAGAGACTCTGAAAAGGACTTAGGAGCCATGGCGGATAGTCAGGTTAACATGTGCTCTTAGGCCAAGGTGCTGGCAAAGGGAGATAGGGTGACCAGATGTCCCGATTTTATAGGGACAGTCCCGATTTTTGGGTCTTTTTCTTATATAGTCTCCTATTACCCCCACCCCGTCCCGATTTTTCACATTTGCTGTCTGGTCACCCTAAAGGGAGCTAGCACAATCTTTGAACGGATGGATAAAACAAGGGCCTACAGAGTAGCAGTAGGCAGGTGGCTCCCTCTGTATATGATGTTAGTAACACCATTACTGGAATAAAGTTGTAAAATTGGAAAGAGTTCAGAAAACGATAATAATAATTTGAGGTATGAAAAACCTGCCTTACCACGAGAGACTTAAGATGCTCAATCTATTTCACTTACCCAAGAGAAGGATAAGAGATGACTTAATCACAGTCTGTGAGTACCTAGAGGAATTCAATTTAGGAAAGGCATAACAAGCGCTCATGGCTTTAAGTTGGAGCTAATCATATTCAAACTGGAAGTAAATACACAAGCTTTAAACAGAGAGGGTGATCAACCAAAGGAACAACTTACCAAGAGATGTGATGGATTCTTCATCACCTAAAGTCTTTGTATGACATCCTAGCTCCATTGAAGTCAATCGCAAAACTCCCTGTGAACTGTAAATCAAGATCACATATCTTTCTACAATATATGTTCTAGTTCAACCAGCAACTGAGAGCCTGATGGAGGGAATACTAGGTGAAATTATATGGCCTGTGTTATCCAGTAGGACAGGCTGGATTACTATGATGGCCTCTTCCGGCCTTAAAAATATATGAATTTATCAATATTGAATTTCATCTGCCTATTCGGCTACCTTTTTTATTCCACTTTGAAGATCCTCACAGTCTCCCCTAATTTTGACTGATCTAAAACATTTTGCTTTATCCTCAAATTTTGCCACCTTTTTGCCCGTCTCTTCCAGTTCATTAATAAATATATGCAACACCACCAATCTGGAAGCCAATGTAAATAATTACACAAGTGCTTAGAAGTACTTTTACAAAACTGCAGGTCCAGCTGCAAATCTTGCTGATCAAGAACACAAAAGGCATCTGGAAAAGTTTTCCTTGAAGAAACAAATTAAATAATAAGAAATTAAGTAAAGTCCCACCCCCCAACACCACCAAAAGGTATCTTACTAAACATAAACCTTCATTCTTTCAACTCCCAACAAAAAACTTGGCACAGCAGGGAAAAAGTTAAGATGTAGCCTTGTATTTTACATGCCTGTGTAAAATCCCCCGACTTTATCATATTTCAACACATGAGCCTTTTCACCCAGTATTTTGAAGTTACTGCTTCTGGCAACCACCGATGCTAGCAAAGTGATATAGTGATCATGTGATATTTGGTCCATGTTCTAAGTGTGGTAAGATTATGGAAATACCAAAAATTTTGTCATATAAATGACAGAAGATTTGGCATTACTAATTCAAATTGCTGTGCTGTGGGACATACAGGGTTTTATGATTTAATCCCCACTCCTTCACATGCTAAGAAATGTGTTTCCACAAAGATGGCATTGTTGATTCAAGGTTCAAGTAGATAAGGGCTTTGACTGCAACAAAACTGGTAACCTAGTATTGAAAACAGAATAGGATATTTCATCTAGATTTTTTTAATGTGGTTCAGAATGTGTATATATTTCAATATCTTAACTGGATTCTGACCTAAGAACTTCAAGGGTAGGATTTTCAAAAGCACTCAACTTTAATGGAAGTTTACCATTGACTTAAAAGAAAGCCAAGAAAGGTAGGCCAATGGTGGCTGTTTCTGAAATGCCATTTTTCGTGCAAATATTTCAATCTTAAAAAGATATGAACTTGTCTTTACCTATCTAAACATTACACGAAATATAAAACACCTAGATGATACCAATAATTTTAATAGTAGAACAAACAGATGCATAGGCATAGAAAGTTCAATATTTTAACACTTAAAATTCACAGTGACGATTAGAAATTCAGTGTGGAATAATCAAGTCCCAAGAGCAATAAGAAAAAAAGAAATTTGTGGCTACCAGCTAAAAGGTGACCCCTTCAAGGAATTGTTTCTGTCCACCTGGTGCTGCAAGGGGCAGAGAAACAAAAAGGCACTTCCAACCTCATTACCGCTTTAGATATGGACTGCCAGATACTCTCACTATCATTTCCCCAGTGCAATGATGGTGTTCCAAAAGGAGTGGTATCTAGCCCAACACTTCGGCCTACACTCTTCAGCAGGGAGCAGCATAGTCCACTAGTGCCATCTGCTGGAACTATAAAACTTGAATGAGCAGTCAAAGCATACAGGAGTTTTCAATCTGATGATTTAGTAACACTTTGCCCTAGCCATCGTTGAGGTGATGATGTAGTACACTGTGTATCCTTGAGGTGCAGCATGACTAGGTCAAAACAACTGAAAAATTAAGTGACATAGTTGATGGAAACATTTCGTAAATGCTTCTTCCAGACTCCCAAAGGATGTCTTGGAAATGTATGCTGCTGGTATCACCCAATTAGTGCAGGAAGAATCCCTAGGTTATGGTAAAGATGCTATTAACACAGAATGATTCCGATCATTGTTGTTGGGTCCAACCCAGCCTTTCAAGCTAAATGTCAGGAGCATGATGGCACCATGATAAGGAAGCTTTAACTACAGCCAGCTAATGGAAAAGAGTACACCACACACAGTGATGGTTGTTCCATACTTTATAGCCCCCCAAACTGACATTATTGCAGCACCATCTTTAGCTTTTGGAAATGTACAGTTGGAGTCTTCAGTCCTATGTCTCCTCTTGTAATCAACACAACCAGGTCTGTTTGATCATCTGCCTAAAACCAGGCTGAGCTAGCAGAGTGCTGATCAGCCTGATTTCCCCACTTTATCTGGTTGTGAGAGTGGCACACAGAGCATGGGAGTCACTTTATGTAAGACTCTGGCTCATGAGAACTCCAGAGCCATTTCCGTGATTCTCTGTGCAGAACAACATAATTCTAAGACATTGTAACCAAAATAACTGTATGTTTCCCTCTCTCATTTTAAAAACCTCTATAACAAAAAAAAAAAAAAAAAAAAAAGTCTTCTTGAAAAAGGAACCCTTTCCTTATGTTGTATTCTTCTGAACATCCAGTTGTACTGGTCTCTGAAATAACAAGTGGTTGAAGTACAGCTGCTCACCGGAGACTAAACTTTCCTTCTGTTTGTCAGCCATTTTTAAATGCTGAATTAAGGTCTCGTTTAAACGAATATTTTATATACCTACCTTAGATACTTACATGGCACACATCATCACAGTCTTTGAGCTCCTCACAGTCTTTCACTGTATTTATGCTGTCAGCCCAAATTGAGATAGTGAAGTGCTATTATCTCTATTTGATAGATCAGAGTTGAGGCACAGAGAGAAAAATGGTCTTGCCAGGGGCCCCACAGGAAGTCTTTGGAGAGAAGGGAAGTGAACCTGGGTCTCCCACAGGTCCTGGTTAGCACTCTAACCACCACACAATCCGTCTCCTTATTCAACAACCAACCACTTTGTATGTCCTGAGAAAAAATACCAGCCAGCAATTTTTGACAGTACACATTGTTGTCATGTTTTTATAAACCCTTCAAAAATACATACACTTGTATTTATCCTGGGTGGGGTGGGATAGAGAGAGTCTGCTTCAGTGCACTGATAGCACAATCCCCAGCTAAAATGGTTGTATTCAGCTGCTCCTTTTTTTAGCAAATATCTCTAAATGGGAGAGGTACAGTGGCCTATTAGTATATTGTGAGAACACACACATATGCTCTGTTGTGGCAAACACCTTAATTCCCTCAACTCTGTCCACTTTACAGAAAAGGGAAGATTTAATGACACTGGCAGATCTTATTTGAGGAAATATTTATTAGCTCTTCTTCACTTTTGTGACTGTATTGACTGCCCAAGTCTGATTCAATAATGCTTTGGTACATGTGTGGACATTGGGAAAAGTTCCTCGTGGGGAAACAGGAGACATTTCTTAACTACAGCATGTTACCAGTGCTATTAGCAAATATTTTTTTCTGTTATACTTTTACTTCCTGACCAGTAATCTTGTAATGACTGTGAAGTGCACAAATCAGACCATAGTGCTAGTTTATTAATTCCCATTTGGGAGATTAGAACCTTCCTCCACTTTTCTCTTTGGAAATTCCATGTTACTGAACTTAAAAGAAAGACCACAGCCTTTCAGCTGAAACAATGAAGAAACAAGTTCGCCTGAAGTCACAATTCTTAGAAAACTTCCCTATAAAATTAGACGCTCTGATGTGTCCTTAAAAAATCCCTAACGCACCCAAAACATACAATGTGGCAGCGATTAGTCTGTGTGCTGATTGCAGCGTTATGAGAAAATTATATAATTTTCCTCATTGTTTAAAAATATAATTTATTGCAAATTCATTACAAACATATGAAATGATTTTGAGTGGTTTAATATTAAAAGTTTTTTAGGCTTTGTAAAAAATTAAGTGTAAATTCCAAAATAGGAAAGACATCGAGACTGGCATGTCCTAAGATGGGGTCTGGCAACTAATGGAAAAACTTATATGAAGTATCCAAGTAGTGTACCCCATGTGGTCCCAATAAAATGGTTAAGGGAAAATTGCTGCTCCAGCACAATTTCCCCTTTCCTCAACTTCAAGGGAGCCATAGTAGCACTCTGGGCTGGAGGAACCCAGGCTCAGGGAAGAACTAGGGATGTTAAATAGGCCAGACCCATTCTCTCATCAACTTAGACAATGTCCCTGAGATAGGCTTTTATGTCCTTTATGTCCTTCATCCAAGGCTCAAAAATCCTTGCCCAGTTCATTACAAGCTTCTAACAGTCAATTACAACTCCATGCTTGACCTTGGTGTCAGCATTATTGCTAGTACAAGTGGTCAGTCAGGGATTCTAGAACTGCTTTAAATTTACCATACACCTTAAAAACAAAAACACTAATTGTATAAATGTATTAGGAATTTTGATATCGTATTACAGATACATACGGGCAATTTTAGCACATTACTTTCCCTTCTAATGTGGTTTGTCTTTAGTGCTCACCTTCTGGAAAACAACTATCATATATTCTATTACTATCATCAATTATAATTTCACAGCACCCAAAAGTACTAAGAAGTTCTTTGAACAAATATAAGAAGACAGGGTCCCTGCCCTTATGAGTTTGCAATCTACCAACAGGTATGATGCAAGAAAGAGGGTTGCAGATGAGTTGGGAGGGACTGAGGAAAAAAGACAAGGGTTACAGTAATAAAACTATGTGTTTACTCAGCAAAAGCTAGAGCACAGCAGGGTGAAGCTATTAAAGGATCTGATTCAATAAGTGAGCTTGCTCAAGAAGGGCATAGCATTTGGTATGGGGAAAAAAGATTTGAAATGTTTCAGAATCAATTCTCGGCGACAACTTGGAATCAATATTAAGATAAATCAAGCCTTGTGATTAAACATGAGTTAATAAAAAACTAAATTTTCCAGAAGTTAATTTTTTCTGGAAGAAAAGACCATTCATTCAATGCTTCACTGCAGTTTCAGTAATAATCCTGTTTTAACAAACTTTTTAAAAAACATTAATGTGGACTAAGCAACAAAGAGTCCCGTCACCCACGAAAGCTTATGCTCCAATACATCTGTTAGTCTTTAAGGTACCTCAGGACTCTCTGTTGCTTTTTACAGATCCAGACTAACATGGCTACCCCTCTGATACTTGACATTAATGTGGACTGTTTCTCTCCATGTACCTTGTATTTGGAGATAGGCATGATAGATTTAATTATAGCAGTCTTATCATCCATGATTTCAGTTCATGAACAGAGAATACTTGAACCTTCTGCAACAATACTTTTTGAATAGTGTTTTATTCTTTATTTTACACATCTATCATGTTTATACACTATCAAACTGGTGTATGGCATTTACAAAAGTAACTATATGGAACACAGTGAAACACTCTGCTATTATTAAGGAATACAGAAATTGTCACACTACTTCAGAACAATGGTTCACCTAGTGACTAGCAGTGGTCAGTACTAGATTAATAGCTTTTAAGGACAGAAGGGACCTTTATAAACAACTTGTCTGACCTCCTGTAAATCACAGACTAAAGTAATTTACACAATAATTTCTGCATCCAACCCATAACTTGTCTGAGTTATAATATACCTTTTATAAAGATATCCATCCTTGATTTAAAGACTTCAAATTATATAGAATCTTCCACATCCTTAAGTAGGTTGTTCCAACTCTTAATTACCCTAATGTACTTATTTCTTCACTGCAGTGGATGTGAGGGAGATTCCCACACCTGAAACATTCTTTTTAGGTGACAAATGTGAGGATCTGTCCCAGAACAAGGTGTCAATAGAGGAGATTTTGGAACTAATTGATAAATTAAACAGTAATATGTCACCAGGACCAGATGCTATTCACCCAAGAGTTCTGAAGGAACTCAAATATGAAATTGTAGAACTAAGTATGGCATGTAATTATCACTTAAATCAGCTTCTGTACCAGATGACTGAAGGATAATTAATGTGACATGAATTTTTTTAAAAGGCTCCAGAGGCAATACTGTCAATTACAAGCTGGTAAGTCTAACTTCAGTAACAGGCAAATTGGTTGAAACTACAGAAAAAGAACAGAATTATCCAACACATATATGAACATGATTTGTTGGGGGGAAAGAGTCAACATGGCTTTTGTAAAGGCAAATCATGCCACACTAATCTATTGGAATTCTTTGAGGGGTCAACAAATATGTGGAAAAGGAAGATCCAGTGGATACAGTGTGCTTCGACTTTCAGAAAACCTTCAACAAGGTCCCTCACCAAAGGCTCTTAAACAAAGTAAGCTGTCATAGGATAAGAGGGAAGGTTCTCTCATGGATTGTTAGCTGGTTAAAAGATAAGAAACAAAGGGTAGGAATAAATGGTCAGTTTTCAGAATGGAGAAAGGTAAATAGTAGCGACCCACAGGATCTATTCTGGGAACAGTGCTGCTGAACATATTCATAAATGATCTGGACACAGGGGTAAAACAGTGAGGTGGAAAAGTTTTCAGACTATACAAAATTACTCAAGATAGTTAAGTCTAAAGCAGACTGAACAGTTAAAGGGATCTCACAAAACTTAGCAACTAGGCATCCTGTAGGGATGTGCTGGCCGCCACTTCCCGCAGCTCCCATTGGTCGGGAACGATGGCCCGTGGCCACTGGGAGCTGCGGGGGGCCGTGACTGCAGAGAGTCAATGTAAACAAAAGGTCTCACAGCCCACCAGCAGATTACACTGATGGGCCACATGACAAAGGTTGCCGACTCCTGTGATAGGGGTCTATAAAATCATGTATAACTTTAGTGGCCTCGGGGCCAAGATGGAGTCTGCTCTGCAGGCAGCTCTGACCAAGAGAAGGCGCGTGCAGGAACGCAGCAAGGAAACTCCCTTGCACCCCAGGGGCACCTGTTCCAAACCCCCCCAGAGGGAACAAACACACTGGAAAAGTACAATGAATATAGGAAAGGGAAATGTTTATTTACAGAGGGATGAAAAGGGAAAAACAACAGGGGGAAATATACGGGGAGCAGTAAAACAGGGTTGCATTCAACTCAAGGTCCCACAGGCCTAGTGGTACCACAGTATGAAAGGGCAGACACCGAGTAATGTGTCTGCACACAGAGTTCAGGAGTCCTGGGCAACGGTCCACTCCAGTGATGAGTCTTGGGTGCTCCTGGTTGTCTTCGGCGCCAGTAATTCTCCCAACAACCCCTCCCTCCCCTCATGCCCTTTTCTGCCACTCTGAAAAGCCACACAGAGCGACAACCTCCCCACTTAACTAGCTGACAGCCTCCCTCCTTATTCCCAATGCAAAATCACGAGCCCCAGTACTCACAGCTCTGGGCTGCACTAATACTGGGTCCAGCTCCGGTCTGTCTTCCTCGGGTGATTCCTCCCTGGCACAGTGCTCCTTCTGGCTTCTGTCCTGGGGTGTCCCTGACTGGCCGCTCTGTCCCTCCTAGGCTTCAGGCAGGTTCCTGACTGCTTCACTCTGTGAGGGCCTGCTTGCTGCAGCCCTTCTGTCTGGAGCTCCAGACACACACCCCTGTTGCTCTCTTCCCTTCTCTCTGCTCCCCCTACCACCAATAGCACAATCAGCACTCCCCCTGCCCCTCAGGAAAAATATTTAAAGGGGCCATGCTCTCTCGAAACCCCAAAGTGGTTACACATGAATGGTATGTAGGACGTGAACAAGGAAGTGTTATTAGCCCCTTTACATAATACAAGAACCAGGGGTCACCAAACAAAATTAATAGGCAGCAGGTTTAAAACTAACATAAGGAAGAGCTTCTTCACACAACTCACAGTCAACCTGTGGAACTAATTGCCAGGGGATGTTGTGAAGGCCAAAATTATAATGAGGTTAGAAAAATAATTAGATAGATTCATGGAGGATAGGTCTATCAGTGGCTATTAGCCAAGATGGTCAGGGATGCAATCCCATGCTCTGGGTGTCCCTAGCCTCTGACTGCCAGAAGCTGGGAGTCGATAACAGGATCACTCAATGATTGCATTTTCTGTTCATTCCCTCTAAAGCAGATAGGGTGACCAGTCAGCAAACGTGAAAAATCAGGATGGGGTGGGAGGTAATAGGAGCCTATATAAGAAAAAGACCCAAAAATTGGGACTGTCCCTATAAAATCGGGACATCTGGTCACCCTACTGTCAGAAGACAGGCTACACTGGTCTAGACAGACCACTGGTCTGACCCAGTAATATGGCTGTTCTTATGTTCTAGATTGAATTTGTCTAGCTTAAGCTTCCAACCACTGACTCTTGTGCTTTTTTCTGCTAGATTAAAAAGCCATCCAACATCAAAAATATCTCTTTCCCATATCTGTACTTTCAGACTGTGATCAAGTCACCTGTTAACCTTCTTTTGGATAAACTAAACACATTGAGCCAGTTAAGTCTCTCACTATAAGGAATAATAGCCATAGGAGAATTTATTTTCCAGCCCATGTCAGCAAGTGTTGAGTAAGAAGTTATTTATTATGTTTTCCCCTAGTCAATTTGCATTGCAAACAATTACATTTAAATTAACAGTCTTTTTTTTAAATTGTCACTTTTTTAATTAAAGTAGTTCACTTCCTGCACAACATCTACCTTTCAAATTCACAGGGCAAAAAGTTTTCTGTTGTGCACAAATACAAAGCCAGAGTTAGACAACTTAAGAAACCAAGTTATTGCAAATATGATGCTTAGTAAAATAATCTGAACTGTCCAGGAAACAGGATTGGGTTTTTATTGAGGCTGGATGAGCTAGTGGCTCTTTCTGTCTCCCCATAACCAGTTTTCTTCTTGTTGATGTCAATATTGCAACCTCCTTACTTCTAGCAGATATCCACTAGACCCCCCCTCTGATCATTGATCACACCAGAGAACAAGCAGAACTTGCATGTGCAAGTTATAAGAGTAGCAGAGACAAGGCAGGACCTGTGAGGAATGCATCTAATCAGAGAGAGGCTGCAGGGAAGCAGCCAATACAGGACCAGCATGCCCATATAAAAGGAGCTGCAGTAATTGAGCAGAGTCAGTTGCTACTGGGAGTCAGAGGAGTGAGGATGTTGTTCCTAGCTGGCTGAAGGAACTGTAATGCCTTGGACAGAGCAGTTGCTGGCAGGTACTGGGAGAGGAAGAGGGAGCTCCTGGCTGGTTGCTCGGACCTGGCTGGTTGCTCGTAGCTGTTTTTTTTTTCCCCTGACACTAAACTGGGAGGAGTGGTAGATATGCTGGAGGGTAGGGATAGGATACAGAGGGACCTAGACAAATTAGAGGATTGGGCCAAAAAAAATCTGATGAGGTTCAACAAGGACAAGTGCAGAGTCCTGCACTTAGGATGGAAGAATCCCATGCACTGCTACAGACTAGAGACCGAATGTCTAGGCAGCAGTTCTGCAGAAAAGGACCTAAGTGTTACAGTGGACAAGAAGCTGGATATGAGTCAACAGTGTGCCCTTGTTGGCAAGAAGGCTAACGGCATTTTGGGCTGTATAAGTAGGTGCATTGCCAGCAGATCGAGGGAAGTGATCATTCCCCTCTATTCGACATTTGGTGAGGCCTCATCTGGAATACTGTGTCCAGTTTTGGGCCCCACACTACAAGAAGGATGTGGAAAAATTGGAAACAGTCCAGCGGAGGGAAACAAAAAATGATTAGGGGGCTGGAGCACGTGACTTATGAGGAGAGGCTGAGGGAACTGGGATTATTTAGTCTGCAGAAGAGAAGAATGAGGGGGGATTTGATAGCTGCTTTCAACTACCTGAAAGGAGGTTCCAAAGAGGATGGATCTAGACTGTTCTCAGTGGTACCAGATGACAGAACAAGGAGTAATGGTCTCAAGTTGCAGTGGGGGAGGTTTAGGTTGGATATTAGGAAAAAAAACTTTTTCACTAGGAGGGTGGTGAAGCACTGGAATGGGTTACCTGGGGAGGTGGTGGAATCTCCTTCCCTAGAGGTTTTTAAGGTCAGGCTTGACAAATCCCTGGCTGGGATGATTTAGTTGGGGATTGGTCCTAATTTGAGCAGGGGGTTGGACAAGATGACCTCCTGAGATCCCTTCCAACCCTGATATTCTATGATTCTATGATTACTGGGCCAGAGTGGTTCCAAGAATAAAGAACAGGATGGGAAGCAGAGCTTTTAAAGTAGCAGGACCAGAGTGGAAGTGAAGGAGTCAGGACATGAATGGAGCTTTGGAGAGGCAGACCTTTCAGAGGGAAGTAAAGCACGGAATAGTGAAAAATAATCAGCAAAAGTTGTGCAAGTACATATTTTGCACTCTTGCTGCTTTATCTTTTGAATATAATGTTTTGTTCAAATAGTTTAAATAACACCACAGTATAGATTAAATCTCTGTTCAACAACAAATTTGTATTGCTATGCTAAAAGTTTTCATTGTCAGGGAGGAAAGGGGTATTAGCTGTCAAATATAGCTAAGGAGCTTCTCTTCATGAGGGGCTGCGGCGTCTCACAATAGAAAAAAATACTCATGGTGGGTAGGGAGGAGCGGGATAGATGTGTCTAAGCAGAAGACATTAAGACACCTAAAGGATGGTGTCCAGACAGAGTTTGAGGATCTTCACAGCAATTCTCTAATATAATATTGCTTACAGCTAGATATGCAGTTAGAAAATACACGAGCCCTGAACCTGTCACAACAAGAGGAATGGTGGAAACAAGTACAGGAAACTACTGAAATGGAAAAGACGACATACAAGTAAAATGGACAAACACAGAGCCTTTTATAATATTTTTTCCAGACTGCTATTCTCAACGTTTACAAGAAACACACTTAAATAAACTCAACAGGTTTAGTCAACAGAGATTCATTTCCACATTAGAAAGAAACACGTTGTACATTTCTGACTTGGAAGAAACTGTAATATTCATTAATATGAAATATGATATTCATTGTCAAATTTTGTTATTCTAACTACAGGCTTCCCCAACCCAGGTGTTGGTTTTGTTTGGCAGGAGAAGGGGCAACATGTGGCTTGGGTAGGGTTTTTTGTTTTTTTTTTTTTTTTTTTGGAGGGGGGGGTTATACACCCCAGTCCTGTTATTTTTATGATTACTGTATTTGTGAATATCAATTAATACAAGCTTAAAAACCAAGAGGAAACATAAATTGCTCCTTACAAAGAAAGAAACAGCTTCCATCCTTGTCTTGCCTCCACATTTTCTATAACAAGATCTAATGGCTAGAAGTTGAATTGGACAAATGAGGTGCACATTTTCAACAGTGGGGGTAATTAACGATTGGAGCAACTTACCAAGGGTTGTGATGGATTCTCTAGTCTCACATCATTCTTCCATGTGATAGAAATTTTTAAATCAATATTGGATATTTTTCTAAAAACATAGGCTTTAGTTTAAACAAGAATTAATTCAGGGGAGTTCTATGGCCTGTGTTAAATGGGCGGTCTGACTAGATGATCATAGTAATACCTTTCTGGCTTTATAAGTACAATCCATACCTTTTTGCTGTCTCCATTTGATGGGGAGAAAAGTCCACCACTAGGCTCTCCATAAAATGCCTTCTATTCCACACACATTCTTGCTCAAAAGGTGGTTCTGTGCTGAAAAATTGACTTTATAAAATTGGTACCTTCTTATTTAACAGATCTGCTCCCTGAATGTATTCAGGGCCATAGTGAAGTTGAATACTTTAATTATTTCTGCTGATTTTAATAACAAATATGCATTTTACTACTTTTGAGCCCTTCTAGTTTATTACTGAAAAATAAAGACTAATGAAACTCGAGTACACTACAGGAATAGATCCCTTAGCTTTTAAGTTTGCTGAATGTATTTTTTCGTCTTTGTCAAACATTGCATCTCACATTTGGCCCTTTGCAGGTTGAGAGATACATGTACATCAGCAGCTGATTTAGTTTACTATATTCCTTTCAAGTATGTGTGTGAAAAAATTAAATTAAAGGCAATGGGTTTGCACAGCTATCAATTCTTTCTGTAAAATCTTTATTATTTGTGGTAACGTTCGAGAAGGAAAAATATCCAGCCTAACTTCTAGAGTTAAGTTTAAAAGGGTAGCAGTTAAGGGATGAAACATTGTTTTACCTGTACAATGAGTAAACCTGATAGGGAAATTACTGAACACGACATGGAACACCCACAATGCCATTATTACATGGAATCTCTTTTCAGAAATGGATGACACTTTAATAATAGCCTGGCAACGCCCAATTACTACCATAGAACCAGTTCTGATACTTGAACCACCACAAAACATGATTAAAATACTTCTTTAATTGTTATTTTCACCTAAAAACTAAAAAATAAATCTTGCCAAAAATAAAAAATGTTTGGTCTTCAGCCAAAAAAAAAAAAAAAGTTTGTTTTTTTGCTTTTTTTGTATTTATTTTCTTTTCGAGGAAAGCAAACACAGAAAAACTTAAATTTTGTTAAAAAAAATTTCAATGGAAAATTTTTAAACAGCCCTAATATCTTACTTTCAACATAGCCACTACTATGATGTCCTTCAAATAGGATTTTTATCACTCAGAATCGAAACTGCTAATTGAAATTGTGATAAACTCCAAGTTTAAACATGGCTTGCATTTCTGATCTTTTGGAAAAAACCCAAAAGGATCTTGAAATCACCACTTTACACCTAAAAAAGAATATCTGAGATATAAAGGATAAAATCATGAGAAGTGCTTGACTGGCCTCTCTCAAACAGCTGAATCCTGAAGTCAAATGCAGTCATGATTCCAGTGGGAATAGATTACTGGCTAAAATGAAGAGAGGATATTAGTGGTATACCCTCCCCCCCCCAAAAAAACAACCAACCAACCAAGCAAAATGACTGGATAAAGTGTTTCAGGTAATTGATAGATGATTGTAATGATTGGGTGTCAATAAGCGCATGCATGAAACCAGAGAAACCATGAGAAAAGAACTACTGTTTGTACTGCAGCATCTAACAATATAGAAAATGGCTTAAAGAGAATAACATTTCTTAAAATACTAGCCAACACATGATAGACAGTTGGAAGATCTGTTAGCAATTAAAATCTATAAAAAAACCCAACTTTAAAGCACTACTAGAAAGATCTATTAGGGTTCAATAAAAATATGTTCTGCTCATTAAAATGATTCCTTCCATACTGTAAAAATATCTAAACAGCAACTAGAATTTGGGCAAGCGTCTTACTGAATCCAATTCAAAGAAAGAAGCAGACTCGCTCAATTTCATTAGCTGCCACTTATGTTCCCCTGACCAAAGGAGACAACTCAGTATACATTGTACTGCTGCTGCAAGCTTGCATGAAATGTCACCTAATCACAAACTCAGAAAACAGTAGCAGACTCCAACTATTAAAGAGACCAATAGTTGGAGAAACAGCATAAATGATTACTATTTCAAATTTTCAACATAATCTGTCATATAGAATTAAGATTTGTTTTAAGAAAATATTTTACCAATATTATGCAATTTTCAAAAGCTATTAAATTGTTAAGTATAAAGTTTGCCTGGAGATTCAAATTATTTTAAAATTATTAAAAATGAGCTAAAATAATGTACCTGTAACTTGCAATCCCAAATTAACCATTTGAATTCATGCTTATCCCAGTTTTCACCTAAATTCCTACAATCATTTGAGTTTTGTTGTCAAAAGAAGGAATCCTGATACAGTGTCTCACTGAAAGGTTCCCTCTCTTGCTGAGGTATACAATGCTCACTTTTAAAATCTTTACAAATTGCCTTTGCAAATAATTAACATTTCCTCCACATTCAACAGATATGCCTTACACTTAATGCAAGGAATATCTATGTACAGAGTATGATATAACCCAATGAACCAAGATAAAGAAATGCTTAATACAACAGACTGTTAGTGGGGACAATTATTTTGTTCTGACTATCCAGGAAATTCAGAAATAAGCATTCCGGTATAGCACTCAGGGCTGTAAGGCTATGTGTACTGTTTCTTTAAATTTGTAGCACAAAGTCAAGCAGAACGGACTGCAAAGTGGAGTAAAGTAGACCATAAGTGTAGAATTAAAGATATTACTGGTTTCCTTATTCTAACAACATAACTTATGAATGAAGGTCTAGAAATTTGGAATTTATGCAAATACCCCATTTGCATATTTTATCAATTTTTTTCATTGAAAGGTTATTTAAATTCTCTGCTCCTGCTCCCTCATCAGTTTCTCTGTTACTGTAATAGGTTATAAAAGCTGGTAAAAATATATTACTACTAGATATTTACATGCCTTCAAGTCCAAGTTAAACGAGGCATAAATAGAAAGTGAAGCTAGGCTCTTGGGGCTATGATTTAATAATTAGTATTCACTGACAATCTGATTATTTGGGGGAGGGGGGAGTCTAAGATCACAAATTTTGGCAGTCACTAGGAGGAGGAGGGAGAAACCCAGACACTGAGGTGAGGGGTGGGGAGAGGGAAATGTGCTGCCTCAGCCAAGCTATGGAAAATGCCACGTTACCACCATTAACAATGTCAGAGACTGCAGGAGCGACAGCAAGGGGGCAGCACTGAGAATCCTAGTTCCTTTGGGGGGCGAGGGAGACAGACTATGTCCAGGGCTGTTTCAGTCTCCTTTGATCCTCTCTGAGAGGTGGGGGATCATAGAGGCTGCATCCAGTGCTCGCTCTATGGCCTTCCCCCTTCCTTCACAGTCCAAAATCCCCAAGCTGCACAGGGAACCTCCACTCATCCCACAGACTCTATGCTGTGAGGTCTGACAAGAAAGAAGTGAGAGTGCAACACTACTCCTAGGGTTAAATTCTGGCCCATTGAAGTCAAGAGGAGTTTTGCCATTGAACAAACAACAGGGCCAGAATTTCACCTCATAGTCTCAGCTAGGGTGTATCAGCTGTAACTGGAACAACCTCACTGAGACCATAGAGACCAGAAGGGTTTTATCCTCACCTCCTGTTTCAGTCTCCTTGTTTCCCCAGGAGATTCAGTCTCCCAGTTAGAGTCCAGGTTAGATCAGCAGAAATTTTGAGCCTGCAGAGGTGCCTCGGGCACTCAGCCAACCTATGATGAACTTCCTTGTTCAGAGTTAGAAGAAATTGGCTCTTCAGTGTTGCCAACCCCAAACGTCCAAAAATCAGGCCCCAAACAATAGTGAAGTTTAAATAAATAAACACCCAAAATGTATCATTTGCTTTCTGGCTTCTGAAACTTTAGGGTTCACTCTATTCACGTCTGCAAGATTTTCATTGTAATCATGTGGGCGGTAACCTCATTTAAAAAAAAATGGAAACTCAGATTTTCTCAATCATTTGACTCCAGAAGCTGAGGCTTTAAGAAAAACACTAAGTATCACAAGACTCTCAATATAATTGCAAAAGCTGGCAACACTGCATGATGTTGTTCTTTACCATTGTCATATAACCGGCAGATTGGCCTGCAGTTCTCAGGAGAGTGAAATCCAGGCCAAAACATAGGACATTTACAGACAGTTGGCTTCTGCTTCCATGTTCTCCAATGGCTGGCAGCAGGGGAAGCTGCTTGTAGGCCCAGTGTTGAGACAGCTGGTCCTGGGACAAAGGAGGAGGAAGGGAAGTGTAATAGAATCTTCCTCCCCAGTAGCATTAGTACTAAGCACCCACACCCTGACTACCCAACATCAAAATCCAAGATCAGCAAACTGAGCGAGTCTGAGGGGGTGCATCTGCCCACACTGGAAAGTGTGCATGGGATGTCTGGAAAGGAAGAGGGCAGATATCTGTCTGTCCTGGGGAAATGCCCGAGTGCAAGTCAAATGGAAATAGGGAGAAGGCTGGTTTGGATTGATGAGAGGCATGCTTGATGTTGCAGCACATCTGCCTTGCTCGACCCAGTCGGTGCTCCTTTCCTGCCTCCAAAACTGCGTTAACCACCAAGCGACAGGTTCTTTGCATTATTTTCCAAAAGCTTCCCTAATAGAAAAATGTTGCCTCTATTTCACAATTTCAGTCATATTTCAGACAACAAGTAAATAAGGACAATAGTGAACTGTGCTTTAGCAAAGATTTTTTGTTTTAAACTAACAGCTATTGAAGGGGAATATACAAAATAGTGTGTAACTTGTACGACAGATTATCCTATATACTTAACATTCTAATAGGATAAAGGTTAAGCATAATATTGTTTGACCCCTTCAACTACAGACATTCATGCCATGTTATTGTTAGTATTGCATGTTAAGCAAGCAAATTTTCAATGAACTCGTGTTGGCTTTACCACAGACACAGATGTTAGGCGGACTCCTTTGTTCATAAGGTTCTCATTATTAACTCAAACCAAGTTGAATATTTGACTGAAGGAAAGGACCATATCATTGTTTTCAGATTTCACTCAATGACTTAACTGAACTACATCTGCCAGCTTTAGAAATACCAAGTATTTCTTGGCGCCAGTACTGGCGCCTTGTTCTATGACTACCATCCTAAACGTTTCAGCTTGAGGAAGTCTAGTAACCATAAAAACAATTTAATAAAAACTTAAATTGTGATTAAAAGTTACTCACTAGCTGACAGAACACAGTAAAATTTGTTCTAAATATGAATTATTCCACAAAATAATCTAAGCACAGCAAATGGAATTCATGTCTGTAAAGATGTAGGCTAGAAAGCTAGAAAAATGTTTTCATGATTTATTAAGTCTGCACTATACTTGAAACCATATTTATTTAATAGGTAGGCTAGCAGTTCACAGGACAGTTCAGTCTGCTTTAAATCTATTCAAAGGCCCTGGGAAGCATAAAGGACACACTGAATATAAATATAACTCCTCTTTTCTGCCATCCTAGTATAAATGTGACAAATATTACAATCTCACCAAAATATTGCTCTTTATAACATTCTTGAAGATAAAGCAACTAAGAAGTCTATATGTGATATTCTAATACTAAACATAGGCGCAATTTTACACAGCAAATAATTAAAATGGAAGTCACAATGTTTCAAGGTGTCTAGGTTTCCAATGATGCTAACAGAGTTGGAATCAACAATACATCTCTTCATATAGGCTGGAGCCAAAGACACTAGATTTCATATATCTGACAGAACCCAAGTGAAAGAACGTAAATTGCAAGGCTTTGCATGAACAGCCACATTAATTGGGCAACCCTGTATATAATGCATGGCAATTATGTAACACTAGTCAAACGGGTAGATACACACTGGCATCAAGTACCTTCTGGCTTTTAGAAAAAAAAATATTTTTATTGAAACCCCTTACTTAATAAAAGTTTATTGTACTTACCGTGCTGGATGTCTTTCATATCTAAATGAAGACTGGACATTAGTATTCCAACTGCCTGAGATCTTTTGTTGCTTAATAACTTGACAACCTGGCCAAGAAAAGAAACATTTATTAACTTGCACTCAGCAGCCAGGATTTACAAAATATTTTGCATTGCTAGTTACGAATCCAAGAAATGCAAGGTACCTTGTACTGTACTTGTTTAATTGGATAAAACAGTTAGTAATGTGCTTTTATTCATGCGATGCAAAATGTACTTTTTCTGTGTAAGCCATGACAAGTGTAGACAGCCAGATAATCTGGGTGAAATCCTCGTCCTGTTGAATTCAGTGTAAAAACTGCCATTGATTTCAATGAAGCTACAATTTCACCCTCCATTAGGATATGCATTCCATCTTCACACTGATGTTACTGTCTTATAAAACAGGCTGTCATATAAAAAGTTTCCAACTGTGTTTTGGAATGTATTTGGTTTCCAAAACCACACAATGATTTCCAGCTTCAATGTAAGCTAAAACTGTGAGAATGTCATATTTTATTTGAATGTTTGACGCAGTAGTGGCCAATATGAATGATATTTAAAAAGCAAAATAACCATGTACATATTGAGATGTTCTTTGATCACTTTTAGGGAACACAAAAGGTCTCAAAGTATGTTATGAAAGCTACATCCAGCTACTCAAACAAGCAGTTTTGAGGTTCTGGAGTTAAAATTAGCTGCATACATATCCGTACATACCATGTGTTGGCTCTGTAAACACAAAAGCAACAATTAATTTACAGACTAGCTTCCAGATAGCTTTAAGCATAGTGGCCTCTTTCTTGCTTCTCATTCCAGTATTACAAAACACACAAAGAGTAGCTCCAGGAGAGATTCCTTATCAGGCAAATGATGTGGTCCTAGATAAAAGAGTTTTCTGTGTAAAGCAATTTGCTTCATAGTCTGAGAAGTATATGCCAATTACTTTTTGATTGAGACTACTTCTTTCTCACAGGCCATATAAGGGACACAAGACAGACTTTTCCTCTCTACAGGCCATTAAGTTTCAAGTGTTCTTGAAAAGCCAAATGTAATTAAAGCCAGTAAAAGTCCAATTTCCAGAAGCGACAGACTCCTTAACAACTATCAAAAACAGTTGATGGTGTTTATATTTTTAATTAAATTGGAGCATTCATAGAAAATAAATAATCTTAATTCATTCTCATAGAAAGGTTTCAAGACAAAAACTGTAGTTGCAATTATGTTTCTAGTTTTTGAGGGGAAACAGACTGGCAGATCAAAGTTATAAAACATTAAAATAAGAACAGCTAATTGATACATGACAGGTGGTTAAAAAAAATCAAACTATGCTAGTCAGCATTGCTGAGCAGTAAATAATGTTTAATACACAGAAAAAGAACAAAACCACATTTAATGTTGAACAATTAAAAAAAAAGAATTATGGACATTTTGAAGTCACTATTTAGGTTTTATTAGCTGGAGGATGCTGCCCAAATGGCCAAATCATCCATTCTCTCTTGGGAAAAGATTTCTCCCAACATTTGAAAGAGTGCAGCTGATGATGACTGAATTAAGCTAGTGAAAAGTTGGTTTATATCTAGGCAAGTATAAAGGTACACAAGGTGTTTTCCATCAGACCACTACTAAGTCTGATTCCTTCAGGATTTCATACAAGTGAATATAGGTTTTTAGTTTGATGTATAAAGAGAGGCTAATGGGAAATACAAGAGCATGACTTAGAATGTAGTGGACAGTCTGGCTAGAATAAGGAAGCTAGAGGAACTCCCAGAGTCAGGCTTTTACAGCCTAGCTTCTTACATTGTCTCATAAAAGTTAAAGTCTTCACTGTGTCAGCTTATATTTTGTCTTGCTTTCTCTACACCTCCCTTCTTCTAATTAGCCAGTGAAATGAAAATACTGTATCTTGCTGATGAACTGAAAAAGTAGCAAGCCAGAAACCAAATATGTTAACTTTTGCTTATGAATTTAAACAAAAAAACAACCCTAAACTCAAGATACAATTTGACAAAAAAATCATTAAGGAATCTCAAAACATAAAAATCAAATGGACCGAAAAAGCTACTGAACATGGATGTCAAATGCAGATTTCAGAATTAAAGGATAGCACTTGGACTCATAAGTAAGAAAAACAATTAGATTAATCTGGATCTTTCATCGAAGGAGCTCATAGTACTCTCTCTCTTTCAAACTAGAATGTCTAAATATCAGGTAAACCTCAACCTCTTAAGACAAATCTAGGCAGAGAAACAATCTGTAAGGGGTTTCTTGCAGTGGAGAGAAGCTATTAATTGTAACTAACAACATATTTTAAGACCATCTATGTCTGTCTACAAAATAAAACAACTCTTTGTCATCAGGCTGTGGCTTCAATCTTTCCAGCCATTATATTGCCACTAATAGAAATCTTGGCATCATGAGGGAAGTAAGCAATTACATAGAGAAAAAGCATTATTATACTGTTGTCACTTATACGTCTCCAAAGACTGTGCAGTACTGGAAAAACCATGAAGCATTTTGCTATAGACTACAGCACTCTTTCTTCTAGGAGCAGGAAATCCCCGCCTATGCCAACTAATAAATCTTTAGAAGTTTCACTGTAAAAATTATACATATTAATAGAAATGAATTGAACTCTGGAGATGGGGTGGAACTGAAATATTTTCCACTGCTTTGAATCCCAAGAGTAGAGCATCCCACAGGAGTATAATTGTGACAGACTAAGCCTGCTGTGGTCAGCTACAGAAGAAAGAGGTCCTTCTTGTGTTTTGTTTGAACCAGAATCTGCAGAAGGCAAGATAATTGCCCCAAACAGGAAACTGAACTAATGAAAATGGAAGTGGAAATACTTTAGGGAGAAATAGTCTCAAAAAAACAAAAGGATAAAGCAATTGAAAGTAAACTAGTTAGGTCAAAGCTCCGGAACTTGTTATAGAGTGAACTAATGGAAGAGAGAACAATTACTGTTTATTAAGTATCATAACTTTTCACTGTAACCAAATAGGGAAAGACATTGCCTACGTATATGATGTGAACTAGGAATATATTGGACCTCTGGGGCCAGAATTCTGAGTTATAAGAAGTGTATCCAAAGAAATATTGAAGTGAAGAGTAAGATCTATCATTTCTGGGCCTGCGAACAAAGTGTATAGAAAAGTGATTGAAAAGAAGGTTGTGACATAGTAATTGCCACTTTTTAGCTAGTTACATTTAAAAAGTAGGTTATTTCATTTTGATTTTTATAGGCATCTTAACTTTAGTTTTAATTCAATCCACAGAAAATTGCATGAATACCTAAGTTTCCTGTTTCCTTTTTCTTTCAATGTTTCCTCCAATACAGTGGCTGTAATGATACAATACTAATTAACAAAACATGAATATTAGCATATGTGCCTAAAGCAATTCCCACAATTTAAAATAAAATCATTTGCTGAGCAGTCTAGGCCTACTGGCTACAGCAGAGGTGGGCAAACTATGGCCCGCGGGCCGGACCGTCCTGCCTCGCCCTTGAGCTCCCGGCCGGGGAAGCTAGCCCCTAGCCCCTCCCCTGCTGTCCTCCCTCCCCCACAGCCTCAGCTTGCCATGCCACCAGAGCTCTGGGCGGTGGGGCTGCGAGTTCCTGACAGATAATGCAGGAGAGTTTTGCAAGAATTCTCACTTTCTGGTTCATATTTTAACTGTTAATATTAACCAAAATGTCCCATGGTTCTTGTTGGTAAGGAAAACTACTAATTAATTCTTAAACAAAAAATAAATCACACACATGCAACTCAGCTGTACAAAACCTAGAATCTATTATAAGATTTGTACGGAATATGCAAAAACCTTAAGTTTCCAAACAAGAACTTGAAAGACCAGATCAAAGCAATAAAGCACTAATCAGCCTGTATCCCCTTCACTGGGCAGGAACTAAAGCCTTTTAGGGTCTACACTGCACTTAGACCTGTGGCTGGTGACTTGGGTCATGAGGCTCCAACCCAGGCCTAAACATCTACATCACACTTAAACAGCCCCTTAGCAAGAGCCCCATGAGCCCAAGCCAGCTGGCACAGGCCAGCCGCAAGTTTCTAACTACAGTGTAGACATACTTTATTATTAACAGTCTAAAGGTAACAAATTTCTGGTGGAAGTGTATAGGTCCCTACAAATAATACCAAATGGAATTGTACATGTTTCCTATAAAGACTCAAGATTTATCATCACATTTAGGGACTGAGGACATCCAGTGGCTTCTTTACAATAGAAAGGGGTTAAGGCAATCCTAAAAGTAAGGCTGGAGTAAAATACTGATCAGGAAGGACATCAATGCTGGTAGCTTCACATTCTTGCTGCAACATTTTTAGCATAGGAAGCCAGTTCTGACTGCTAATGCCAAAAATATCCAACAACAGCCACTCAGCTGTTAAGGAGTGGAAGCAAGGAGAAGTGTCACAGCTCCAGCATTCAATGAAATGCACTGGAGCTGGCTCAAGACTAACAGCCAATGATCATGCTCATTGACTCTGAAGATGCACTGGCTAAGTGAGTTGACTGAACTGTATGTAATCACCAGCTGTTATTTTGGGGCTGTATTACTGCACTGGTCAAATGGGTTATTTACTTACATACTTTTGGTGGCAATGAATCTGGGTCAGGAGAAGGGGCCTTTGGAACAAGTTGAAGAAATTTGTGATGAGTCAGATGCCAACTTCTCTTAGATAGACTCCAGTCTATTCCAATCATAAAGAACGGCTACAACAGTGTATTGAAGCCTCCATGTCTTCTTTCACTTTTTATACCCTCCCCACAGACTTGAGGATGACATTTTATTGTCACCATCACCAGGTTTCCCAGGAAATATTCAGAACCAATCTCTAGTTTGTATTGACGGTGTTAAGGTAAAGGGAAAAGGAGCTGTAGCACATGAGTGGCAATGCTGTGATATAGCAAGATCCCCAACATTTTCTACTAGTCTTAAAAAGTAGTGTGCGCGGCCCCAAATGTTTAATACATATCTTCATGGCAAAGTGTTTAACAAAGCCACCCATATCACAGGGGGCCCACGTCACATGGGGGCCACTAGTACCTTCATGAATGCTGACCAGACTGAAGTCTAATGCTCCAGGGAAGGTTGGTTCTGGCTAGGCTCTGGCTTTGAACTCCATTCTCCCCCTTATATATATATATGTATGTTTCTTGACTGGGACCTCCTATCCAATCAGCTCTGCTCCATTCGCCAATTCAAGATTCTTCTTTACATCAATACAAACTAGAAATTTCAAAACTCTCCTCCTCTATAAAGATGCCATCCACCAGTTGTTGTCACATTGTATAAATTAGCACAATACCTTTAATGCAAACTGCTAGCCAGCCTTTTATGCCTACTTCATAATCCTGCAACTTTTGTTTGAAAATTAGGTCCGGGCTAACTCTTTAGCTTATCTTTCATTCTTTCCCACCTTCCTCACTATTCAGCATTCATAACTCATAAGCTTTCAACCCTATGTATAAGAAATTGTTCATATTCTTTCACACAGTTTTACCATTAAAATAGCATAGATTTATATGTTGTTGGTTGAAACAAATACCACTCATGTGTTATTATAGAGGTAATCCTCCAATAATAGATTGCTGCTCTAGTTAATGACTCTCTGTTATGACATTAGATGAAAAATTACTCAGATTGTTTAGATTCAGATACACAGTAATAAGTAAAATAAGCATCATGTTCTTCAACAGGAGACAGAACAATAGACTAAAATGTTCCTCTAATTAGAAGCAATCATGGATTCAAATTTTAAAACTGCAGAGGGAAAATACATAGAAACGTTTCAACTCCCTGGTTTTAAAACAAAACACAGGGCTCCCCCACAAACCGCCAGACCTGAGCATCTCTGCCAGTTTAGCTCATCGTTATCCACAACAACTGGCTTTTTTCCCCTCATTATTTCTTGAGGACCACAGCTATGATTTTCAAAAAGGGGTGACTCGGGTTAGGCTCTCCAGTCCCTATTTAGGAAACTATAGGGAGATTTTAAAAGTTTCTAAGTGAGTTACGAGCATAATCCCATTGACTTTCATAAGGCACAACATAGTCTTTCATCAAACTTACACTTTGTAAAAATTTGGTATAAAACCCACAATTTTCAAACTTCTCATGCAATGCACTTACCAGGCCATCTGCATGTGTGGTTACCTAACTGGTACAAACAATCTTAGTCACTGTACACACAAATTCGGCATACATTTGCTCATTCATTTTGAATGCACCATTGCATGCCTCAATTTGTTAAAAATTATGCTCATTCTGAAGTTACTTTATTACAAATTATCTCTGAACTTCAGGGAGATTGACAAAGGAAAGTGGAAAAGCAAAGGAGAGAAACTGCTATGATCTCAAATAAGAGATCTTAGATCCATTTAAAAACAGGAAATGTCTCACCTGACAGAGAGAAAAAGCTTTAGGGCCTTTCCTTTAAGTACAAGGTATGTGGTGACAGAAGAGAGTCTATAAAGATTGTGCCTTTTACTCAACTTATTCACTCCCTATGTGTCTTTCCAGTTATCACTGCTCAGTTTGGTTATTAAAACTCCTTTATGTTTTACTGAAGTCAGCACTTCAGAGCTAAAATAGCTATAAAGAAAAATCTACATTTGATTCTGTTCTATTCATACTAAGCAAAATCACTTTTCTACTTTCACAGGATTTTGGAGTGTGAAGAACAAAATTAAATTAAATCAGAGATCATATGGCGCTCAGATATAAAAACTAATGATTTGACATAAAATGAGCAAGTTTTATATAAATGTCATTGATGATAGATGTCAGACATTTAACTGTGATTGTATGAAACCATCAAATAACATTGCACTAAACCTTCATGTTTTGGGGTGACAAAATTTTAAACCACTTGATAGGGAAATGAGTGTTGTGTGTGGGAAGAAATTGTAGCCATTTTATAATTTGACCTACTCTAAGTATCACTGAACTAAAAAGTTTAAACTCTATTATTTTTCTGGAAAAAAATCACTTATTACTATCACTGAAGGGTTGGAACATTTAAACTACAAAATACAAAGTTGTACGGAGCATATGAAAACAGATTTGTAGTGGCTCATAACTTGGCCAAATGTGTGGAAAATTTCATAGGGACAGGCTACAAATGGGACATCCTTGACAGCAAGGTGACACTCTGCCAAATTTCAAAGTCTCTGCTCCAAAGCACAGAGGCACTAAAGTTTCTCAAGGAAAGAGTTTTATTTTTTTTTTTAACATGGCAATATTAATCCAAAATTATTCAGCCTGAGGCTGACACCTAGCATGGGGAATGTCTGCCTGAACCACTGGCAATGCCAAAAGCAAATGAAAACAGGGTTTTATAATGTAAAGAGCCAGGAAATCTTAATAACTGACACTAGCTTGGCCACCCATGGGGGGCTTTCTTTGAAGACAAATTCAGTGAAGCTTCACTGATTTACAACAGCTGAGAATCCTCATCCTACTACATTAATGAGGACAACAGACAACTCGCCGACACCTCCTACTATAGAGAACTCAAAGAACACTGCATACCACAATTTACTGAGGAATTTAAGGCTATCATCAAATCCTTCCCCAAAAAACTCCAAGCGAAATTCTACAAACTCATCCCCCAAAAACCCACCCCAAGGACCTTCTTCATGCTTCCCAAGATACCCAAACAAGATAACCCAAGCAGACCTACCATACTGGTCACAGCACTCTTATTGAAGGAATATCTAGACCAGTGTTCTCCAACCTTTTTTCGCCCAAGATCATTTTTTGAATTTAAGGGCAACCCAGGATCTACCCTGCCCCTTCCCCGAGCCCCCACCCCTTCCCCAAAGCCCTGCCCCACTCACTCCATCCCCCCGCTCTCTGTCGCTCACTCTACCCCATCCTCACTCACTCACCTCAGGCAGCTCCCGGTCAGTGGCGCAGTGGGGCTAAGGCAGGCTCCCTGCCTGCCCTGGTCCCACTCAGGCACATCGGCACCTCCTCCCCATCACGAGCCGGGCCACCCTGCCAGCAAGTAATGCACCATATGGCGACGCTGCACCTGGAAGGGGCCAATGAGCCCCTGCAGCCCCTGGGGGGGCACATGGCTCCGCACACTGCCCCTCTCTGCAGACACTGCCTTCACAGCTCCCATTGGCCACAGCTCCCCATTCCCAGCCAATGGGAGCTGCGAGGGTGGTGCTTTCAGGCAGGAGCAGCACGTGGAGACCCCTCCCCACACCGCAGGACCACGGGAACATGCTGGCCGCTTCCGGGAGCGGCGTGGGGCCGCAGCAGGCAGCCCCACTGCACCGCTGCAGCCAGAGATTGCGATTTACTGGGAGAGTCTCCAGGATTGACCAGTCGATTGCGATCAACAGGTTGGTAATCACTGATCTAGACTTGCAGAAACCATCCTCAAAGCACTCACCACACAAAGGGCCAGCTTCTTCTACAAACTCCAGAACATTTACAACCTCCCTCAGAACACCATCCTTGCCACCATAGACGTCACTTCCCTGTATACGACCACCCCTCACAATGAAGGCATAGCTCCCTGCCTCATATATTTACAAGACAATGGAGAACCCTCAGATACCCATCCCAAATACATTACCGAACTCATCTATTTCATCCTCACCCATAACAATTTTACATTCAACAATAAGCATTGTCCAAATCATGGGAACAGCTATGGGTACTAGGATGGCTCCCCAATACTCCCACCTCTTCATGGGCCACCAAGAAGAAGAATTTCTGGACCAAACCATCAAACCAGATGGTATACTGAAATATATTGATGATATTTTCATCCTCTGGCAACTCCCTCATAGATTTCCACCACAATTTCAACCACCACCACCACTCCTTAAAACACTTTCTGTAATACTCCCACACCAGCATCAACTTCCAGGACACCACAATGAGCTTCAACAGTGAAACCCTACTGATAACTATATACAAGAAACCCACAACTACCTTTATAGATCCAGTGACCACCCCAAACACACTAAGAAATATGCTATCGACAGCAAGGCAATATGATATATGCTCTGAGGAGAAAGTCCACAGAATGGACAATCCAAATACTGTGAGAAAACCTGCTTCAATTCAGAAATAAAACCCCAACCAACCACACATCCCTACTTGTCACCTACCATTCCACACTAGAACCCATATGGGTATAATTGAACATCTACAACCCATACTCAGTGGGAACCGCATCCTGAAATCTTTCCTGAACTCCCTCTTCTGGCCTTCAAATAATGTCCCACCTCTCCAAGCTCATCATCAGAAGCAAGCTCCTCACAGACTAGGGAACATCAACTCAAAGCGGCACCAGACCCTGCCAGACCAACAGATGCAAAACCTGCAGACATACCTACACTGCTACAATGATCAGCACCCCCTCACAACACACCTTTCAAGATCCATAGGTCCTACACATGCCTATCACAACATGTGTGAAACTCATCCAGTGCACTAAATGTCCAATGAAAACTATGTGGGTGAAACCGGACAATCACTGCGCTCTTGAATGAGCTCACAAAAAAATTATATGAGACAAAAACACCCTATCACCTGTGAGTGGACACTTTTCACAAAGCAATCACTCTATATCTGATCTATCAGTCCTCATCCTCAAAGGAAACCTGCACAACATTTTTTAAAAACGAGCCTGGGTGCTTAAATTCATAACTTTGCTAGATACTAAAAATCATGGACTGAATAGACACACTGGATTTATGGCTTGTTACAAAAATCTTAACGCACTAACCGCCCTCCCCACCAGCTGCTTTCTCCCCCATACTTCCTTTCCCCCTTATGACTAGAGAGGTGTTAATGGGCCACTTCACCAGGAATAATCCCTTGAAATATGTGTTAACTCTTTATGCTAAACAATCCGTTACATCTTGTATTTAGCCATGTCTCTCTGAGTTAGGACATGTCTACACTTACAACGCTGCAGCAGAGTAAGTTGCGTCCCACTGACACAGTGCTATGCACACTAGCGCTTATACTAGTGTAATTTATGTCACTCACGGGGGTGGACTCACACTTCTGACTGAAAAAAGTTTAACCAACAAAAGTGCGAGTGTAGATATAGCATTAGTTTCCCAGGCCTGAAGAAGAGCTCTGTGTAAGCTTGTCTTTCTCACCAACAGATGTTGGTCCAATACAAGATAGCCTGGGACTACCACAGCTACCACAACACTGCATGAAAGTTATTTGGACAGCTTTTTTCCAAAACTATTCCAAATGTAGCCAATGTTTTACATGTAGCAGATATAATCAACCCACAACTAAGCACGTATAAGCATCCTCATAGAAAAATAAATCAGTTTCCACAAATAAAATTTTTCTGCAAATAAGAACATTATTAGCACTGCTATTCAATGTACTGCATAAACACACAAATAATATGTATTTCAAAATCCAGAAGGAAAAACGAAAAGGTATTTTCCATAGATCAATAGGGTACAAAACACATCTACTTTGTATAACAGATCACCATAAAAAACACTACAGAAACACTAATTGTAGAATCTTTACAAATGCCAATATCTATCAGAAAATCCATGTAAGTCAGAAACAGTTTAAAGGTGCTTCCTATAAAACACTCTTGTGGAAGTATGGCTATGCCTTCTCACAATAATGGCTTCTTCTGCAGAGCACGGATGAACTTCATTATCCAAATGTTTACTATGGTATAATTTAAAAAGTATTAAAAATGAACTCGCATTCAAATTTACTGAGGATGTGTGCATAGAATAGGTTTTTAAAGTCTATCCATTTCAAATCTCTATTGGTTTAATATTTTATGAAACCTAAATGATAAGCTGTTTGCAGTGTTATTGTGGAAGAGCTGTGCAGCTTTTAAGCTTGTCTCTTTCACCAACAGAAGTTGGTCCAATAAAAGATATTACCTCACCCCCTTGTCTGTTTATCAATATGAACATTTTACATTTACATCTTCAGCAATTGCTACTTCTAATGCAGGCTTCTGTTGCCTCCTCTGCATAATAAGCAGCAGATTTAGCTATCAGTTTGATATTTCCAGAGACAGAAGTTCAACAAATCAACCTATCTATAATGGCATTTTCAGGTGGGGGAAGCTGGAGGGGCAGCAGCACCACATTAATCTGATAAATACAACAGAAGTAACACTTAAGGGGATACTTTTGTATCGTGTTGAAATGGCAACACAAATTGTTGGTTCTAAATTGAAACACATTCTTAAGTTCAATCTTGTTAACTTCTGTGCGCAGGCAGCATGTTCTTTGGGAATCCTTTCAAAATGTTCAGGGACTACTTGAAGCATAATTGATAACAATATAAGAAAATTCTTGACATTGGAAGGAAAACAAATTCTGTCAGTCATTGAAAGCCACATCCACTAATGTTTAACCACAACTACTGTCTGTCTCTGTTTAACCACTATTTGTCTGCCACATAGAACTTAATAGCCATCATTTTTATTGTTTACAGAGGTTTGCATTGCCAAACCCCATAAAATGTAAACAAAGTAACATTTCACAGGGCAGGCATCAGGTATAATTTTGTACTCACTTCTCTTCATGCCGAGTTACTATATGTACATGGTTCCAATAATAACACCATCTGATTTTTTCAGTGTCAAAAGCAGCAAGAATCCACTTGGTTTTTCACATATTTAAGACCCTGACACCATGAAGCAATTGAATATGACATATTAAAAACCTGGAAGGTGAACACTGACTCATTTCACTATAAACAGAAAAACATTGCACATAATGCAACCTTGCATATCTGTCAGAGTATATATTGTAGATTCTACAATTCATAACCAAAGTGTGATTGTTTTACTTTTATATAATTCTGATGTTGAAATATTGTATTTTGATCCCAACAAATACATTCTGTTAAGTCTGCAGCAAATGAAAAAAAATCATTGTTTGAAATGTAGAACACGTTTATAGGACTATAGTGAAAATTAAGTTACTTATGATTAAGTGGAGTGCTCTAGTGGCTGAATCTTGAAGATGCTGAGCTCACTGAACTCCTATTGACATGCAGCATCTTGCAGAGTTGCTCAGGACCATTGCCAGGGTTCCTTCCTCTGAACTCTGGGGTACAGATGTGGGGACCCACATGAAAGACCCCCTAAGCTTATTTTTACCAGCTTAGGTTAAAAACTTCCCCAAGGCACAAATTCCTTCCTTGCCTTAGTATCGCTGCCACAACCAAGTGATTTAAACAAACATTCAGGGAGGGCCACTTGGAGCCCTACCTTCCCCAAATATCCCCCCAAGCCCCTACATCCCCTTTCCTGGGGAGGCTTGAGAATAATATCCTCACCAATTGGTACAGGTGAACACCAACCTAAACCCTTGGATCTTAAGAACAATGAAAAATCAATCAGGTTCTTAAAAGAAGAATTGTAATTAAAGAAAAGGTAAAAGAATCACCTCTGTAAAATCAGGATGGTAAGTACTTTACAGAATAACAAAAGACAAAAAAAAAAAAAAAAAGAGGATTTCCCCTTTAGGCAAAACTTTAAAGTTACAAAAACAGGGATAAACCTCCCTCTTAGCACAGGGAAAATTCACAAGCTAAAACAAAAGTTAACCTAACACATTTATTTCCTATTACTTACTATTTCTGCAATACTAGATGCTTAGTTCAGATATGCTTAAGCAGATGTAATTTCCCTGTTCTGTTTCCTGGCTGGCTCCGAGAGACATAGACCGAAAATCTTCTCCCACAGATTTGAAAGTATCTTCTCCCCTTATTGGTCCTTTTGGTCAGGTGCCACCCAGGTTATCTGAGCTTCTTAACCTTTACAGGTAAAAGAGGAATTAACCCTTTACAGGGTAAAGACGGATTTTATGCTACCCTTAGCTGTATGTTTATGACAACCATGAAGTCTCATGCCCTTGCGTCTTCACATCTTCACTTCAGGTCAATGCTTTGCAGACCTCAGAATCATCAGGAGACATTGGCCCCTGAAGATGGGTGGCGGTGTGCGCGTTGTGGGAGGGCAGGTGACGGCATCACGTGTAATTGCACATGTAACTTGACATCAAGCTCATTAAAGATTTTTTTGGAAAGGCATATAGGAACTGAGAAAATAAAGGCTCATAAGCCACAGACTTCAAAGACGCAGGGAAGGCAAGTAAAAATCTATGAAGACAATGTATTTCTAGTTCTCCATTTACTTGTAAGTATTTAATTTTCACGCTTACTTAATTGCCTCCACAGATCCTCTTTCCTGGAGATTAATTCCAAATATATGATGATTAATTAGCAAACAATGGCATCTCATCTTGCTGCTAGCTGAAGTGGGGCAGCTGGTCTGGGGAACGTGTGTGCATGTGCAGGGAGTGCCTGTGGATAGAGCAGGAGTTATGATGGAGGGGTGAATGAGAATGTGGAGCAAACAGTGAGTCTAGTACCATATTCCTGGTACAATGGGCTTTATGCCCCCCCCCCCCCCCGATATCTGAAATCAAACCTTCAGTTATCAACTATGAGTATAAAGAGCAGGCCATTTTAGTAGCATCTGTACAGAACATCCAAAGGAGAAAATTTCTCCAAATACAACAAACTAGATGGACTTCCAGAAAGACCTAAGCTATCCAGTCTACCCAGGAAATAGCCACATGCTTACAATAAGTTTGTGGAGTAAAGCCCAGCAGAGTCATGGGGTCTGGAGAGGAGAACTGGAGATTTAGATAAAAATTAGACTTTCAGCAAGATATTCAGAAAAGATAATAAAAACTACCTTGCCTTTACAAAGACATTGGAAGGGGGGTAAGCCATAAAAGCTTGAAGTTGACTCACACACACCTGACAGAGGCCACCATCACCAAGAAGGCCACTTTTAAATATAGATGTCATATGGACATCACATGATTGAAGGATCTGTAAGCCTACCAAGCTGCATTAGAGGGGTACAGTTACAAGAAGTCCTTAAAGAATCACTTTATAAGCAAATGCAGGTGAAAAAAAAAAATAGCCAGCATGGCAAGTGGCGTTCTAAGATGGAGGGCACTCAACAAGAATGAGGAATCAGATCCTGCCTGCTAAACTGGGAAACGTGAGCTTTCACTATGGACTTGAGCAGAAATTGAAAAAACTTCAAGCCACAAACCCAAGGATTCTGTTGTTAGGATGCCAGAATCCACCACATGATGCTGATTGCCATAGTATCAGAGTGCCTGTTGGCTAAATAAAGAGAAACTTTGTCTGTATGAACCCCACAACCTTTCTATTGAATTATTTAATTTCCCTTTTCACACCACTTCATTTATTTATTCTGTTTATGTTGCACATGTGGACATAACCACATAGGACAATAGTGCATGGCAAGCCAAAGTCTGAATCTACAGTGCATTGGCTTGCCACACAGCAATGTCCCATGTGGACACTGCTACAGTGCACATAAAAGTTCCCTAGCATGAACTACAGAACTTATAGCGCACTGCAGCAGCACCCACATGAGATATTACTGTGTGGCAAGCTGGTGTGCTGTAGATCCACTACCTGGCTTGCTACGATGCACTAAAGTTCTGTGTAGACAAGCCCGTATTCTTAGAGAAGTGTTGCTATTTCATTCACTAGCTGGAGATAAAAATCATTGTAAGGCTCAGCTCGTGTGAACTCATGTTCACTTTGAGCAACAAATACAATCATTCGATCACAGGAAAGAAAGGCAAACCCCATACAGTGAACAAAGTGACACATTTTTCTTCCCTTTTTTGTTAAAGAACTGCTGTAAAAGTCAAAAAAGCCAAATGCAAAGGAAAAAAAAACACTGATACAGTCATAGAACATTAAAAGCTTATAAACTTATATAAATTATATTTCTTATAATGTAAATTGTGCAGATGGACAGCACAGCCACTTTATTACACAGAAACATACTGTGTAGGAAACTGCAATCAAACTTTCAAGAAGATGCCAGAACATAAGAATTCTGAAGTTACTTTAAAGGATTTAAAGAAAAACAGAGCTTCCATTGTATATATGTGCCATTGTTAGGGAATTTTTCATAAATATTTGCCACTACTCTGAACATTACTAGTTTGGTTCCTACAATGAATCATGAGATGCCAAAAATGCCTACATGTTATCCAGTCAGTATATACATGCAATGAAAGTGGAATGGTTTATAAAGCACCTTGAAAGACAAACCTTTATAAACCATCTATAAAACTAGGTATCACATATAAATGAGGCAGATAAAAATTTCTAAAAAAGTACAGCAAAAATGGTCTTATTTCAACAAAATTTCAGCCACTGCACTTTTTCATTTTTCTGTTCTTCTGTGATATTTTGTTTGTGCATAGCCTCCATGTCATTCAGGGAAAAAAATCTGAAATAATTGGCCATGTGCCTTACCAGTGTTTAAGTCAGTTGCACTAATGAAGTACTAACAGACTATTTGAGGAAAAACTCATAATAATTGGCAAGGGGTACAAAGTAAAACTATGTTGAGGACAGGATAAGACCAACATAGGCCCTAATACTATAAATTGTTCAGGCTACCTTCATTAGAACTGTGTGCAAATCACAGACTGAAATAGGCTGGCTGCACAGTGTCATTTGAGAAGGCTACTTTGCACAGGCTACTCAATGTAACAATCCCAATTATACGGTCAGTTCTGCGGCTCCCCATCCCTGGATGCTGACGCACAATTAGAAGATATTGCATGCTTGAATGGCTGGCCAAATGACAGACCGACTTTTTAAATGTCATGTAGCACTAAAGGAACAATACCTAGTCAAATAATGTCTGTGTAAAGATTATCATTAAACATTGCCAAATCTATGGCACGGAGATATTGAAGAGGACTGTTATAAAAGGCAGTCTGGGTTTGGAAAAATCCTGTACTGTATTGCCATGTATATGGACACATGAGAACCATAACAACCATAGAGAAACCACCACCATACTTACAAGACAATGACAAGTTTGAATGAGTGTTTCAACTGCTCATTCCAATTCTGAATAAGAACATGTTTCTGTGTGTGATTCCTGTGTCAGTCTGATTATCATACAAGTAACAACAAAAGAGAGACTAATTGGAAGGTAATTTATTTTGAACAACTAACTATTCAGAACTCTCTTTATGCTCATGTAGATGTAAAGCTGCAATAGCTTACGTATCAAGGTTTAACCTGCTTAAAAATCTTTACATTTATAATGATCCTGGTTTTTCCCAATTTACTGCAATCCTTTCCACTTCAAGAAGTTTTTTTGATCAATATATTTTTTTCCATTTTGCTTTTCCATTTTTATTATGCATTCATGTGCATGTACTATATAAACAGACACACACACACACACACACTATAAGCTCAGTTACCATGCTTATTTTTATGGTAGAAGAAGCTAGATGGACAAAAACTTTCAAGCATTTATTTTCAGATAAGTCACTAAATTCTTACCAGCTTCACCCGTTATATTCACTTTAAATACTTAAGAACAAATTGTGAACTATATATTGTGCACACATACACACATATTAATGTTAGATGCTATATATAGATAGATACATACATATACTTAAAATTTCACCTGTGTTGCTAGAATAGAATTTTTTTTCTTAAGAAACTCACTATTTTAATGGAAATGAAGAACTACCCGCTTTTAGGAACATAACTAAGGGTATGTCTACACTACAGGATTAATCCGAATTTAGATAATTCGAATTTGGGAAACAGGTTGTATAAATTCGATTGTGCGCGGCCACACTAAGCACCTTAATTCGGTTTTTAACCACATTAATTCGGTGGTGTGCGGCCACACTACCCCATTAACTTAAACACAGTAATTCGGTGGTGTGCGGCCACACTAACCCTAATTCGAATTAACAAAATCGATTTAGGCGTTACTCCGCTCGTCGAGGTGGAGTACAGAAATCGATTTTAAGTGCCCTTTAATTCGAATTAACTGGCTCTGTAGTGTGGACGGGTGAAGGGTTAATTCGGATTAACGCAGCTAAATCCGAATTAAAGTCCTAGTGTAGACCAGGCCTTAGTTTAAACCTTGAAATCACTGAGTTTTTTGAAGTCAGAAATGTTAGTTCCATTAACTTTTATATTTGTATGTGTAATTCACAAGTGTGTAAGTAAACAAAGCTGTCAACTGTACTCTGGAACAACTACAGCTCTAATGTACAGTTTAATCATATTTGTTTCTGGCTATTATTTTAAGTTTGTTCTAGCCACTTCCAGAGACCATGCAAAGATTTTAAAAGCAATACATACAGGGACAGAGCTTCATTTGACTATAGAGGAAGTTAGTAAATGTAGCTAGCTTCTAAAATTATTACCCATACTCTCCTTTTATTTATATATATGTGTTTGTTTAAACAGCATGTAGAATAACATTTTGGAAAAAAAAACCAAACACATACATCACAGCTTCCTATTGCAGCCCAGGTATGCATAGATAGATACCAACCCAAAAGCATGGGAAATGAAGAGTACTCACTTGTTTAGCCTTTGTCTTTGTGATGGTGTCTGAAATTGGTTTCTTCCTCTCTTTAACAGCTGTTTTGGAAAACAGTTCTTCAAACTCATGATAATCTATGGAAGGCTCTTCAATTTTTTCCCACACAAGCGAAGCATTAGAATCTCTAAAGTTAAGCAAAAGACCTATGTAGAGCAATGTCAAACTAAATATAGTCACAAATGGTGGAATGAAGAAAAATAATATTAATAGTATTTTTAAGTGATTGCTACTGTCAAGAGTAGCAGGAGTTTAATAGACTGTATTTTGGATCTAAAGTCCTTATTAATTATATATTGAGTTTTCCCTTTTTCTACACCCCAATATGCTTCAAACTGCTTTATATTCACACATGCCACACAGTTTGGTTTATCACTAGCTCAGTATATTAAAAAAAACTACCAGACCTGGAAATAAGCTTGGGCTGAGAAAAGATAAACCCACTATTAAGTGGCAAAAAGTATGAAGGTGGAGGAAGTGGTAGGCAGGGAGAGAGAATATTACATTTCCCTACGAGTATGAAATCAGTATTTCCATAAACAATGAGCATTCCACAAAATAGAAAAATACATTAACGACAAATCTGATGTAAGCCAGAGCAGCATCAAGCAACGAGGGTTACAGGCAATTGGACCTTTTACATCATAAGGTAGGAGACATGGGGAGTGAGTGTGCGCAGATCATGGATTCATTTGGAGGACCATAAACTACCTGAGTTTGCAAGTTGCTTGAGACAGGACCTTGGTACTGGTGGAAAGGGGAAAAGGGACAAGCGACTTACATTTGAGTCACAAAATGCCTGACATGTATCACCATATTGAGAGCTGAGGGTCCACAGAACCCTGAGGGTCCACAGGATGAGGCCCAAAGTTATCCAAAAAATGGTTCTTTAAAAAATTTCTCAAACAAAAAAAAATACCCACCCCCCCCCCCCCCCCCCCGGCACGTACCTGTTCTAGATAAAAATGGGAAAAAATAGCACTTCTTACTAATATGCTCTCTGTAGTTCATAAGGACAGTATTGAACTATTACCTTTGTAAAATAGCTTTCATGGGTAATAAGCAGTTCAAGGTTAATTTTAACATACAAAATGCTAAACGCAATTGGCATTTTATTTAAATGCCAGTTACAATTAAAATTGCAATTATACTGAAAATGTGTATGTTGTAAAGAACCATTTACAAGACACTAAAGCACTTAGTTAATTTCACCCCATGTTACTGAAAAAGGCTTGGAACAAAAACAAATTCTCCATCTTCACGTTATACATATTTTACCTTTTACTATGAAGCTGAATTCTTGTCCAATAAAGAGGCTTCATGGGTCGAGAAGGTTCTATTGCATGTTTCCTGCTCCCTTTATCCTGATTCATCCCCATTACAAATAAACCGACTGGTAATGGAGGAGGAAGAACCCCACAAACTTGTGGAAGGCCAAAAGTTGGCAGGAAGCCTCCCTGGGCTGGTGGTGGAAGAGCTGCCCCAGGTGGAGGTGGCGGCGGCGGGGCAGGAGGTGGCATTCCTATGCCAGTTAAAGGCAGGGGAGGGGGTGGTACACCTGCACCAGGCAAAGGTGGGGGAGGGGGTGGCATCCCCATACCAGGAAGAGGTGGGGGAGGGGGCGGTACACTTATACCAGGAAGAGGTGAGGGTAGTACACATACACCAGGCAAAGGCGGGGGAGGGGGTGGCATTCCTACACCAGGAAGAGGTGGGGGTGGAGGTGGTAGACATACACCAGGCAAAGGCGGGGGAGGGGGCGGCATTCCTACATCTACACCAGGCAAAGGTGGGGGAGGGGGTGGCATCCCCATACCAGGAAGAGGTGGGGGATGGGGCAGTATACCTACACCAGGCAAAGGTGGGGGCGGGGGTGGCATTCCCATACCAAGCAAAGGAGGTGGGCATGGGATACTAGCACCAGGCAAAGGAGGGGGTGGGGGAGGGGGAGGGATTCCCATACCAGGCAAAGGAGGGGCCGGAGGTATTCCGGCCCCAGGCAGAGGAGGGGCTGGAGGTATTCCATCCCCAGGCAGAGGAGGGGCTGGAGGTAGGATTCCTGCACATGGAAGAAATGGGGGAGCGGGAGGCAGTGGCATCACTCCATCAGGCAAAGGTGGGGGTAGAGGAGGTGGCATAATTATGCCAGGCAACGAGGGGCCCAGGGGTGGCATTGCTGTGCCAGCCAAAGGCAAGAAAGGTCCTGAACCAGGCAAAGGTGGTGGGGATGGGACACCTGCACCAGGCAAGCTTGATGTGAAAGAAGAGCCTCCTGCTCCAGGCAGGGGAATAGATAGTTCTGTGCCAGGCAGTGGGGGTGGGATGCTACAAGTGGGTTCAGAGGATACGGAAGGGAAACATTCACTGCAAGTCACACTCTCAGTACTTCGAGACTGATGGGGAGCTGGCGATACAGTAGCTTCTTCAAACAAAGAGGACAGATCCGTGTCAGGTCCTGGACGAGGTGGCTGTGATGTACTTTCTGTGGACTGGCTTTCATCCAGCTGCATTGAGATTAATTTTGGTGACAGAATTAAAGATACTTCAGAACAATATGTGGGATCTAGTTCAAGAGTTGGCAATTGTTGAGATGGCCGTTCAATTTTATCTCCTTCCAGGTGGGGAGGAGACTGTGGCAGTGTGTTGGCTGAAGGCTTTGAGTGTATAAAACAATCTTCTACTGGTGAAGTCTGTACTGATTTTACTTGTAAAACAGTTTTCGGTAGGACATTCTCTTCATTTGTTTGAAGATCCACATTACCACGTTCCCCACAAACTGAGTGTCCACTCTGACTCTCTTGGTCTCTTAAAAGAATCTGTGCCTCTGTTGCTGGGAACTGTTTCTCCAGTTCTGCAATTTTGGTCCTCAGATCCTCAATGGTTTGCTCCAGCTGCTGAATTACATTAGCACGTTCCTCAGATTTCAACTCAAAATCATCCTTCAAAAAGAAAAGATAAGTCAACACACAGAAAGATGAGATAACGGTTATCAGCGCACATGGGCAGTGAAGCTAAATAGGGATTAGCACCATTCAGAGCTAGAGAAAGCAATTTACTTCTACACTCAGTAAGAACGGAGACACCATATCCCCAGATACAACCTACTATGGAAATTAGTTTAGGCACTCACATTGTAATTAGTGATTATTATGACTTCATCAGCATGTATGTTCTTTATATTGTGATGTTATTTTCCTGTCTATAGTACTGCTTTCCAAAAATGGACAAAGAACCACAGAGCAGTGGATTAAAAGTACTGCAACTCTCTTTTTGCAGTTAGATGTAATATATGTAAAATATTTAAATTTGCACAAATTTTCACTAATGATTGAAAACATTTAAAGTATTTCTTTAGTTCACTGTTACTGTGCATGATAGACCGGGTGAACTACCGAATGTTACATTTGAATACATGCTAAACTAGCCAGGCCTTATTCACCCGAGAATGGATAAAAGAAAAGAATAGGCAACTAATTTTGAAAAGAATGCAATCATACTGGTTTTCATGGCCAAGTTATGATGGCAGAAAGTCCTGCATGTTGAGTACAGTAAGCTACACAGCATAGCATTTGAGCTAGAACCACCATAATTGGGAAGAAAAATGACAAGAAATAAGACCAAATTAAGAACTACTTCTCCCCAAGTTCAGAAAGCATCAAAACTACCATGTTTAAGGGCATAAAACAACCATTAACAAAAGGGATTAGGGAGAAGTTTCCTTTAGGAGAAGGTTATTCCCTAATTGCCAACTTTGAAGCTTCTTGCAGCTTCCTCTGAAGCATCTGGTACTGGCTGCTGTTGGAAACGGATTACTGGAATATATGGATTATTCAATATATCAGTTCCTATGTTCCTAAATAAATACCAGTAATGGAATGTGTTCTGTTTAAATGGAGATGTGCTTTATCAAAATGCATCACAAGGAAATAATATAGCCCAGTGATAGTGAATGGTAATGACTGGTGCTTTATCAGGACCGTAATCCAAGGAACTAACCAGGCAATAGATACATCAGAAATTCTGAAGTATTTTAATACAGATGTTCCCAGATAGAGATTTAAGGGAACAGGAATACTAAAGTTGAGCATTTTTTTTCCCACTCCTGTACTTCATTAAATGTTTAGGATTTTTTTTTTAAATGCAACAGGGAGTTAGTAAGGTAGATAGTGTTTACAGTCTGTTTTATACACATTCAGGAGATGTGGGGGGTATTTTCCCATCCTCTGCTACAGATTTCTTTGGTGACCTTGGGCAAGTTACAACCTCTTTGTACCTTCTCTCTCCCTTCTGTAAAATGCTAAACCTCACAGGTGAAATTCAGGCTTCATCCATGAATGTTTGAGTTACTGGTCTCAGACAATGGTGAAGAGTACCATAGAAGCATCTGTAAATGAATGCCCAATACCTAACAGAGTAATAGCCTTTATTTGTCTTTCAGTCAGGAAGATTATGTTTGTTATCTCATACTATGGCACAAGAAAATATTTAAAAAACAGTTTTCTTTGTTGTAAGCAAAGTTCTCACTACCAGTAATATATATTCATAGCTTACTAAAATCGTTTCCATGGAGTTGTTTTCTGAACACAACATTTCAGGCATGTATTTATGTTGGGATTTCCCAGCTCTCCTAAAGCATTCACTAAAATGAAATAGTAACAAGTGACTAACTCAGACTGCTGTCTACTCGAAGCAATTTACATCAAGTTACAATGCTCGTTCTCATAGAAAGTCTGAAGAGTCATTTGGATCTAAAATTATGAATACTGGCAAACGGTTCTCCCTATCAGATTTTAATGTGTAGGTAACAAGTTAAAGCAGGGACTGGGTCGCCATATATTTGTCTAGAGGTGGGTTGAATCTGAGGGAGAGCAGACTGCTCAGCCAATAACTACATAGTGCTTTAAACAGTAACCTGGAGAGAAAGGCTAAAAGATAGCTTTGCTTATTGCTTCAGCCTCAGTTACAGGATATTCTGCTGGTACCTTTTTTTATTATGCATCCTATTAAAATTCAATCCATTTTATTAGCAACATTTTTGTTGAAAAACTTTATTATAATACAGTATAAAGGACAAACAGTTTGGATTAGAATGTGAAAGTATGATGAAAAGAATATTACAAAACTTCATCCATCCCCATTATTCTGGTGTACGTACATTACTGTAAGAGATCAATTTCTCAAAAATAAACATAAAATATATACATACTAGGACTATTTATACATACAAAATACCTATCAAAATTCAAACTTCAACTCTTAAGAATTCACTTGAGAAATATGACCATCAATTTTCTGCCATTGTAATATTCACTGGCTGCCACTTTTAACTTATTTTATGTTTAACTAATAAATTTTTATTAAAGATATAGCCTTCCAATTTGTATCTAAAGGAGAAATTTCATCCCTGCCACAAACCTATTTAAGCCAATGGAATTACACCAGAGTTTAATTTGATCCATTTTATTTGAAGCTAATGCTCTAAGAATATTTAATATGGCAATGATTAATCTCTTGGGGAAGAATCATCACCGTTAATATTAATTCAGGACACAGGGCTACTTTTAAGTGTGCTGTTTAACATGTTACCATATCCATGAACAAAATATAGTCCTTGAAACTTAAAATTCCACTTGACCTGCAGGAACGCACTGGAACTCAATGTTACACAATGGAATTCATCCTGTGGGGCTGAAAATCTATTGCAAGAAAAGAGGAATTTTAAAGCTTCATGATCACATTAAAAAAAAAACAACAAGAAAAAAAAAAAAGGTCATTGGGCAATTAAGTGATGTGTTAAGCAATTACTCCAAGGGCAAACAAAAATGGGTAGCTCAATGGAGGTGATCTTCACATGAAGGTGAAGCAGCAATGCATTCCATCATTTTGTAGTTTGTTTTAGCAGTGTTTTGAGATAGGAGGTTACACAATAAGGAAGGAGGGAGTGGATTTCTTGTCAAGTTCTTACTGTTCCAGTCTATCAGGGTCTCAGAGATACCTGAAAAAAAATTAACTGAGGCAAGATGTCCTAGCTTGAGACAAATCTTGGAAAACATTTGAGTCCAAAGAGACTCATACCAATTACATTTATTGGGGAAAACAGTATTTATATGCTCTGATTATATAGCATTTGAAATCATTTACTTTACACCCAAATGTTTTCCAAGATTTGTCTCAAGCTAGGACATCTTGCCTCAGTTCATTTTTTCAGGCATCTCTCATTTTTCAGGAGATGAAAGGATTGTTTCAAGAAAAACAAGACAATGACCTTCCACATACAAACTGATTTCGTTTTTGAAACATCTCCTAGAATGTCCTTAAAAGATTTATTTAGTTTATAGAATCTAAAAATCTCATTAGGGGAAACTGGAATTCTTCCTGTGAGATCAGCCAGAGAGAAAACATTGAATCATTCATATATCTTTCAATTTTGTAACATTCATACTAACAAAAAATTCCAAATGCTTAGGGATCATTTAAATATGGGGCACCTAAAGGGTGCCCTCAATTTGTAATACCAATATATTTTGTCTGGTTATGATCATTGATCTCTTCCTTTCAGTTCTTTTGCTTTACGCTAAAAAAAATTCAGGATCTGCTCAGTACAACTAAAGTATAACTACATGAATTTCTATAGCCAATAATTCATAGAAAGGTTAAATCAAACTACCTTTGCTTTTAGAACAGGCCATTTCTGTATGTTTGAAGTAAATAAAGATTTTTTTACCTTGCCCATTAAGATGACAGCCCAAAGCTCTTTTAACCCTCCTTCCCCCAGCAAAATGACTCGAGTTCTTCCCTCATGCCTTGGGTTTGCCTTCCCTTGGCAAACAGTTCTGAATGAGACACTTTGAAGTTAAACCAAGATTTGCGTAAGTCACAGCAAGCTTTTAATATCCCTCAGTGGGAAGAAAGATTAGAAGCATTGGTTGATGAAACTTAAAAATAGGTAACGTTCATGGAAACAGAAAAGGAAGAAATTTTTCTGCTGCACATGTAAACACAGACGAAAGTCACTTCCCAGGAACCTGAAAGGTTTGCCCAGGTAAAAGACTGATCATGAGAAAGGTCCACATTAAAGTCCAAAGGACAACTCCACAGCAGAAAACTGTGTGGCTTAAAAGATGTTTGAGGGACCTCTGTCTTGCTTAGACTTCTTACCCAGGACATGGGTACTTTGAGGTAGTCTTCTTTCTGTAAAGGAAGAAAGAAAGGTGGAAGCTTAAGCCTCACTTTATCCAGGAAAAATTGAGCATGTATGATTCAAGAACAGGGAAGAAGAAAATAAGTATGTTTGCACATTAATATACATTCCCTGAGATATAGAATTGGAGGGAGAGAAAATAATGTACCTTTAGCCTCTGAAAATAAACTACCATTCTTAAAACAAAGATAATCTGTAATACTTCAAGAATAAAGCCACATTACTTTCTACTTTTGGAAATTAACAGTTTCTAGTGTCAGAGACTAAAAGCCGCCAAGCTGCATTTGTCCACATCTGAGAATCTTCAGCAATTTGTTAGTTAGTGTTCCAGATGAAGTTGCCTCTTTGAGTGGGATCCATAATTAGACACTAAGCCTACATTTTTCATTTGGGGTTTTATCCAAAACTTTATTGTATTGATTCTACTAGGTTTTCAGGAAGAAGGCACTCTTTTTAACCATTCTGTCCACAGAATAATACATTTTTCCAGGCAAAACAGAAGACGGGCTTGCAGGTCTTGCTTATCTGTGACAGTATAGCACAGCGCACGGTTACAATACGTTTTAGGACTTTCAGTTAGGAAAAATTGATAACTTCTCAGATCCCTAATGGTCCAAGGTTAACAAGTTTTAACATCTATTCTGAGAGCCCTGCAGCCCAGCATAAAGAAAGGAGACATGGTATTTTAGGAGCGAAGTCTCCAGTGCTGCAGCTGGAGTTGCTGAATGCTATCAAATGAGATACACTACTACTGGGCATTTACTGGATTGCTTTCATGTTCAGAACACTTTACAAAATATTATCTAATTAATCCTCCTACTCGCCTTGTGACATATATATATATACACACACTTATTTTACAGTTGTAGACACTGAGTTAGAAACTGACTACTTTGCCCATGGCTTCAGGAAAAGTCACTGTCTGAAAACCTGATTCCCAGTCTTGCTCAAATTTCTAGATATCATCTTTCTTCTCCTCATATATTAGCATTCCACAGGTTTGGGAAGGGAGATACCCTGAGGAATATAATATACTCTCCAGGCTTTGGTTATTCCTGGGAAAAACAGAGACTAGCACACAGGTAAGTGTTTTAATAACAGTGGAAGATTTACTCTGCTACTTCACTTGTTAGATCAATCAATTATTTAAAACTGAATTCCTCAAAAATAATTTTGGTTCTAATGTTGCTGACTGAATGAATTCCTTATAAAATTGTAATATAGTTTTTCTTTTGTGCTTTTTGGCTTTGAATCCTGTATTTTTAAAGGTTTCCTGACAGCAGACATTTCATCAGACTTGTAACTGTAGGGCTCTCCCTCCAGTTCCCCATTATTTATGTCATTGAGTTTAATTTTCCCAGGACTACAGGGAAATCTAGCAAGAACTAGAGGTCTATGTAGATAGATAGAACTAAAAGTGCTTTTTCTGGACTCTCTATATTATTTACCTGTACTGAAAGAGGGTGGGAATAAAAACAGGTACCATAGGAACTGAAAGGACCTATATAGGATACAGAAAGTATCCCTGCCCACTGTGTGTGAACCTTGTGAAGAAATTCAGAGTCATGCAATTCAAGGAGCTCTCAATAGAGTGACCTCTGCAGTTCCCAAATGTAACAAATGAAAACCTGAGTTTCAAGGAGGTTTGCTGTACAGGGAATTGCTACTACATTCTTCTGTCTCTGAAACATGTTGAACAATCAGAATATACTCTCTTTTTTGGCCTGTTTCCCCCTAGTTTAGTAAGACGAGATATAATGGTGCTGTCTGATAGAAGCTGTATGTACAAGCACCAAAATGTAGCCTTCCAAACTGAGAGAAGTTTTAATTTATTTATTCTCAGTGACATCTGACAAGTGCTATACCCTAAACAGTGATAGCAAAATAAGCCCCACACTGCCTGAATGCTCTATTCTATGTAGGTTCTTATCTCATGTTCATCACATTAGTATCTGAGCACCTTCCAGTGGTACATTAAGCAACAAGGCTAGCATGTCATGTTTTGTTCTCTCATCCTCTCCCAAGGGGGAGAACATTAGAATATTTAGTTGTGGTAGGATTTAGTTTCTAAATATAGCAACATAGATGTATTTGTTAGAGAAAGCAAGGTCAAAGAAATCCACCTGACCTTTGGAGCCGAAGGTGGTGAGGTTTGTGACCATCCTTAGCTCCTGAGGGAAGTCATTCCACAGTCTCAGGCTTGCCCCCACCAAAAAAAGCTGTCTCTGGCACAGATGAGATTTACCTTTGTTCTTTACCACCAGAGGAGTGATTTTGTTGACCAGTCTTCATCCCAGAGGGTTAGGCAATCTTTTGGCTATCTTAGGCCCAGGCCATTGAACACTTTGAAGAACTGAGAACTTGACTGTGACTCAATATTCTAAGGGAAGCCAGTGTAAAGAGTGGAGAACAGGAGTGGGCTCATGGTAACCCATGTTGCTGAGGAGACGAGTTGCAGAGTTGGAGTTTTCTAAGCACAAGACGCTTCATGCCGAGGCATATCACAATGCTATATTCCAGCTAAGTGGTAAGGCATGAATAACTGAGGTCACGTCATCATCTACCAAGATGGGACAAAGTCTTTTCAGCCATCTCTGATTGGCTTAAAGCATTACTTGCAGATGTTCCCATGTGATTCAGCTTAGCATCAGTGAGGAATCCAATAGCACTCCTAAACTTCTGACTAATTGTGAATGCATGCCTTCAACCAAAGGCAGAGCACTCAGTAGCTGCAAACTCTTCAAAACACTTTCCTCTGCTGACCAGCCTCACCTCTGTCTTGCCTGAGTTTAGAGTTAACCAGCTGTTCTTCACCCCATTTTTAGGATTTCTAACTGCTAAACAGATTTTATGGAAGAATAAGACTCTGCTTCCTGACACTAATGTATTCTTTTAGGTCAGGGAAAGATTTTTGGCACAGTTGTGGCATCTATAAAGAAACTCAGAAAGATGGAATCCCACAAAATGGGGGGAATGGGGGGTTAAATAAACTTTTCTATCTTTACAAGAAATCCCAAGGCCCTTAAGCCTGGTCTATACCTAAAACGTAGGTCATCCTAGCTACATTGAACATGGCTGTGAAAAATGTCACACCCTGTGTGACATAGTTAGGTTGACCTGATCCTTGATGTAGACACAACTAGGTCAACGGAAGAATTCTTCCATTCACCTAACTACCTACAGCAATGGAAAAACTCTTCTGTCATTGTACTAAGCATCTATACTACGGTACAACTGTGCTGCTGTAGCGCTTGTAGTGCAGACATACCCCTAATAGAGTGCAGTAGGAATGAAATGTCCTTTTAGGATTTTTCCTAACTCTGCTACAATCAAGAACCTCAAATGAGTTTGTTTTAAACCCCAGACACCTTAGACGAATCAGTTGTCTCCTCACCACTTTAAGCATCCTGGAGGCAACACACCAGCCAAGCATTATTACCTTCCACTGATATGGTACTTCTTTGCAAGATAGCACAAGGAATGTTTTTTGCAACGTCAGTGAACAGGAATGGTCACTGTTGCCAGCTTAGATGCTCTACTAGTGACCAAAGAGGAGGCTGCCACAATAGGGCTAGAAAAGCTTAAGTCTTCTAGCTTATGAAGCAACAATACCATGCTTACCTCTGCCAACACTTTGTAAATGTGTGGTAGTCCTGCCTCTTAATGGAGCAGATGGGTTGAGGATGAAGGACTTCTTAAAAGGTCAGTTGATGTGGCCTGTTGGTTTTCTTTCCTGCTTGATATGAGGTGACCATTTCAATCAGTGATTTACATAAGTCATCTCCCTTCTTTGCTTCTTTTATGTAAATTTGTCCTATGTAGGTAGGCATGTAGGTTGAGTTTTTAGGTTAGGGAAGTCCAGAAATTTTGGCTAAGCTTTTATCACAAGAACGTTAGAACATATCCACCCCGACTAAACCTCATCTGTCCAAGGACTGGAAATATAGCAGAGTTTGACCTGCCATGGACACTAACATTTTGGCACACTTGACAAAAGAGATGACCCTCCACAAGTTGGGCTACATACAAATAGTCTCTTTTGCCAGTCTTTGGTTCTATTTTAGGCAGCCCCCTTCTGAAGATGTTGGCCTACCTAAAATAAAACCAAAGACCGGCAAAAGAGACTTTGTCTGTAGCCCAGTTTGCAGAGGGTCCTTTGTAAGTATTAAGAATAATACAGGCATGTGTCTTGTATTGCTTTTAATATATGGTCTTACTATCCACAGATTAATTTATTTTCTGTTAGGAATGATTTTCCTAGCCATTAATGCCTGGAGCCTTCTTCTTCTAAACTGGGCATGTTGAGGCAGCCTACATGTGGGGAGCCCACAACCCCCCTTTAATTTCTCCTCCTGAAGCTCCAGCGTTGAGTTGCAGAAGAAATTGTTCAGGAGCTTGAAGGGCTGACTTTCCCTCACATTGGGTAACTGTCCAGAGTTTGTGACATTCAGACACCAGAGTCAAGGACTCTCTAGAAAGCTCAAGAGGATAAGCAATTTCTGGTCTTCAGGGATGCTGCTGAGACCATAGAACCCCAAAAGCTGCCATTGTCTTAGGCGCGTTATCAGCAGGCTCAGGCAGGACAGCCTTAGTCACTGAGGGACACTCCACCAGTCTGGTGGCCTGGAAAGGTCAGATGGGAAGGTACTTGGGGCATAACATGCTAGAAAATTCTTATGCATCAGGAGTAGGCATCAAGAAATATTTACAGTAATGTTATCTTCCCTTATAGGAGGGGTTTGGTACTCTCTCACACCCCTGAAGTGTGAGCCTGATATTATGAAAAAACCCATGTAGACAAAGGTTGGTGGAGCAGAATTGGTTCCCTGATTCCAATGTCTCTGCAAATTTGTCCATCACCAAACCTGAGGCTGAGTTGATGTATCTCTAACAACTCCAAGAAGAGGATGAGGTTGGAGGCAATATTAGAAGTGAAAATAGAGGCCTCCATATGTCTTGCATCATTGAGCATGAGGTGACTCAAAAAAAATGAGCCTTATTTAGGTCTCCATGGGGATCAAAAGCTTTTTGGTGTGAGGGTCTGAAAGAGCCTTACTTGCCATTTTAAAGGGAAAGGTAAATAATCAAAGGTAGAAGTTAGTTATATTATTCAATATACAGCTACATGCAAGGTAGGGCCTACCGGTTTTTTTAGGCTTTGTTTTTATACCAATGTGCATATTGAAAAGGATACTGTCAAGCTAATATAAATGAAAATACTTTCCATACAAGTTCTCTTATCTTACAATGAACAGCTTAAATTATTAAAATGAAAAGACCATTTAAGTGTATTTTATATTAAACTATTTACCTTGCTTACATTTTGCAATTCTAATCTGGGACAATACAAACAAACTAGAATTTAACTATAAACAAATGAAACCAACTAATCAATCTTACTTTTAGGTTCTCACTCTGTAGCACAATGTATAGGTTGAAAACATGCCAAAGGGATGGACATGGATAAATTAAATACCATTTCCCAATGGATTTTTCCCAGTAAGTCAATGGAATAATTTGTATTGGTCTTAACATTTAGTGAAACACTTATTTTTACAAAGAAAATGGCTAGGCAGAAATCATTAGAATCTTCAACAAAGTAAATGAAGTTACTCCTGTGGAAGACTGATACAGGCGAGAGAAGAATCAGGCACCTCACTTCTGGGCCAAATTTGGCTCTAGGCTGTCCTGTATACTAGGTGAGAGTAACAGCCAGACTCAGAGATCAGTTCAGGTTGTCCTGCCAGAGAAATGTGCTCAGAAGAATTTTCTTTTGGGGAAAAAACATTCTTTGAAGAGCATTTTATGGAACTTTTGTTAAAACATGAATATTTTTACCTTAGAATTTATTGGTACCTCAAATTAGGTGTATGCAATTGCTAAAACAGAAAACTTATTTTTTATGATTCAGGCTCAAAACCAATAGATTGCTTTTGTAAAGGTAATCATAGCTGTAACTGAATACAGAGGACTTAGTATAGATCACTATTTTAAAACATTTTTTAAATGGCAGTGGTGAACATATACTAGCTCCTTTCATTTCCACTCATCTTTCCAACAAGTGAGAAGGTCCACATTTAAATCAGCAGTTTAACAGTTTCTCTTTGGGGAGCTCTTATTGGTTTTCTTCTTCATTAAAAAAATAGTTTTAGAGATACAATTTGAAAAATATTGCATTCACTTGTTAATAATGACAATGAGTAATACATGTTGCAATAGACAGGAATGTACAGACTATGTAGAGCTGAGCAAAACTTGGAATTTCCATCCCACAGGAAATTCCAAGATTTTGAAATTTGTTTTTTGTTCTGAATTGGAACAAAAAAGTCACCGTTGTGTTTCTCATGAAATATTTTGGAATATTTCATTTGGGGGGCAATCACAATGAGCACATATGCCCTATGGGGCAAAGGGGCAGAGCCCCTATCCTGCACCCTCCCCACATCCACACTTCTTGCACTTCTTCATCTCCTGTCCACCGTGTGCACACGCTCCAACTCACTGCTCAAATCCCCCATACTTATTAGCTCTGCACCAAAAAAAAGTTACAAGAAACTGAAAATGTTATGAGCAGCTCATGGGGGGGGGGAGGTGGGGGAGGATAACTGTGCATCAGCACGCCCTTGACCAAATTACATTTAAACTTCCATATTATATTATAAAAAAATATAAAAGTTGAAATAAAAGTCATTTCAAAACAAGAAAGTCAAAACAAAATCAAGTCAAAATGAAATGTTTCAACATTATTGAAACAAAATGCTTTGAGATATTTTCAAAACAAAAATTCATCAAACTAGATACTTTCCTGCTGTATGTTTTGATTTTGTAGATTTGGCATTTTCTGCTTGAAAAAACAAAAAAAACCCAAAAACTCTTGTGTCAGAAAATTTTCAACCAACCCTAATGTAGAGTGAATTCATTCATTGTTTAGGAGACAAGCTCTTCAAACAGCATAAAAGGAAATGTCAGCAGCACAAAAATTATATTTTGAATCCTATTGGCATGGACCTAATTATATGATGCATTCCTAACTCTCCCTCAGCAGGGCAGCATTGCCATTCCTTCTACCTTCCTAAAATCTTCCTTGTGCTATACAATGGCAAGAGGGGAAAAGCCATGAGAGAGAAATCCGCAATCCCAAAAATTTTGGGTAACAAAACTCACTTTTCTCCAACCCCGCCCTGCCTCCCCTATTGAGAAGCGACTGTGCCCTCACTCAGTTGATCTGCTGCGTTGTTTTAAGCATTTGTCTGTCAAAAAAATGTCTTTTTTGAAAGTGAAAATTTTTCATTTTTTGTTTCCCACTCCTTTAAAAAAAAAAAAAAAAAGTGGGCAAAAGGGAAAAGGGGATGGAAGGGGGGGGGGGGGGGGAAGAAAAAGTGAATCCACTATTTGTACTCCAATTATCTCTATTAATTGGCAAGTAAATGGTGCTAGACAGGGGCGTCAGGTGTGTATAATTTTTGGTGGTGCCCAGAGCAGGTCCAAGTCCTGCTCCCTCCCCACACCTGCCTAAGGCTCTGGGAGGGAGTTTGGGTGCTGGGTGCAGACTCTGGGCTGGGGGTTGTGGTGCAGGAGGGGGTGAGGGCTCTGGGAGGGAGTTTGGGTGCAGGCTCTGGGCTGGGGCAGGGGGTTGGGGTGTGAGAGAGGGTGAGAGGGGTGGCGCTTACCTTGGGTGGCTCCCAAAAGCGACCCGCACACCCCTCTAGCAGCAGCTCTCAGGTGGGGGTCTTCATGCACCGCTGCCCACAGGCACCACCCCCACAGCTCCCATTGGCTGCAGTTCCCAGTGCAGAGTCGTTGCTCAGAGCGGGGGCAGCGCGTGGAGACATCACCCCTTCAGGGCTGCAGGGACATGCCGGCCACTTCCGGGAGTAGTGCAAACTGAGGGTGGGCAACAAGGAAGAGCTTTCAAGAGATTTAAAGTCTTTGGACTTTTTATTTTCAGGACTTAGTTTATTCTTAAACTTTGAGAAATGTTCCAATTCCCATTTAGGTCTTAGTCAGGTTACACACACTAGATGCTGGGTTGTTTTTTCCCCCCAAGGCTATAGTGCTAACCCAGGCACTATTGTCTGAATCAGATAAATATATATTTATTCGCATTGAGAAGTACCTTGAGAGTTCTGCTGGGAAACACCTGCAAATTCTCTGCACTCCCCATGATAAGATACATAATTGCCATCTAGTGGCTGAAAAGGGACACTTCAGGATGCTGTCCCCCTTATTTCTGACTTGTGTTTGTGTTACTTGTTTTTATTTTTAATTTAAGGCCCCTTAAAAATCCTGGCATTAGCAGAAATTAATAGATCAATTGCAAAATTCAGGTATTGACAACATGGGAGAAGAAGTAATCTCTCATCTACTGCTGTTTCCCAATCCCTCTCTCCCCATGTAAATTTTCTTGGGGAATTAGCTTGTGGAAGTAAAAGATTCTAAAGGGGCATCTTTAACTTATTCTTCTCTTAAAAATATAAAAGACAAGCTTGATCCATTTGCCTTATAGACTTGCAAAACATGAAATATTTGCAAGGATTTCTCAAGAAACTTTATAAACTATACAGAAAATGAGACTAAAACCTGAAGAGTGGACGCTAGTGCTAATTAAGGAAAATATATAGTTACTTCTGAAATTGGAAATTACTGTGAAAATAAGAGCAAGAGTTTTGCAGAGTATCTAAAAATAAAGACCCAATTAGATATGTTCTATAACATCCTGAGATTATACTTTAGGAAAGTTAGATGCATCTTTACAGACAGATCTTCAGTGATGGACATAAACTGAACATCCAGCCAGAGCACCTTAAGGCCCTCACTAGATATTAATTCAGGTAGTTGCCATCTGCAAGGAGGCTACCTGCCTTGCTATGAAGCTGCTGCTGTTGTCAGGCTAAGTGAGGCCTTTGGATTTCAATCATTCCTGTGAATCTTTCAGTAGCGGCTGTTGTTGGGTCTGTGTAATCCACTGAGTCACATTGAGCGCTTCTTTCCTTTCTGTCCATTTTTGACTAAGCAGGGGGGTTGTTATTAAATCTAAAAAGAAAGCTGTATACCTGGGTATAAATACTCATGCTCCCTCAGCCCCAGGGTTGAGTAGGCCAACTTTGACAATGTATTTGAGCTAAAGTTAGAGTGTAAACATCTGTATTTTTTCCAGCAAAACTTGGCTTTATTCAGTTAAAGAGGAAGACAAAAAGGTTTATAATAGTTAAAAAAAAAACAAAAACTAAAGTTACATACTCTCACTCAGCACAGTAAGGAGCAATTGGAGGTTATCATTTCCAGGTTGGGATCGATGTACATTGGCATGGTGCTGTGGAGAAGCTTGAATTGCTATTGGGCTGCCTGGGCACAGCTGTAGAGCTGCTGTTTTAGTTTCCAGGGTTCTTTAATTCATACATAAACATGATAAGCATGGGAAGTAGGGGTGTGGAGGGGGTGCTGCAGCACCCCCAGGTTTTGTGCCCAGCATCCCAGCTGCCAGCCCCATGCCTGTGGCTCTGCACCCGCCCCTAGCTATGACCCCAGCCTCCGCTGCCTTATCCCTGTCCATGTCCCCACTCCCGGAGCCATGGTCCTGTGCCCGGCCCCAGCTCTAGGGAGCGGTGCAGGGCACAGACAGGGCTAAGAGGGTTGCAGCTCAGCATCCCCACTCCAAAAACTGTTCCAGCGCCACTGATAAACACTATTTTGGGAAAAGTAAAATCCTTTCAATCTTCGAATGCCAAATCTAGTTCCATTTGTTGAGGACACAGAAGAGGTACTTGCTCTGAAAGACCTCATCTGTAAGGCTGTTACAACTGTTAGATCAGCAATGGAATATTTTCTTTCCAAAACAGACAGCCTGTCTCACTCCATCCTTAGTCCAGTACCAGAAGATTAAATCTAGGTGACCACTCTGAGCATAGCTTTTATACCTTGCTTCCAAGTGAATATTCTGCAATCTACACAGTAGTAGCCATGCTTTCTGAGGGGACAAACTGTCCCAATAGCTATGCTGGTGGTTTCTACACACTTCCCTCCCCACTTACCAGAGGGATCCATGCAAGGAGTGAAAAGAGCAGGAACCTCTTGGTGCCTCCTGGTTGAGCAGCTGAATGAGGAACATGATTAGAAGCCAAGCAAGCGGCCTAAAAAGAGCCACTAGTTACACATTGCTTTCCCACTTCAGCCTCCCTGATTGGTAGAGTTTCTGCAGAGAGCACAAGAGTCTGGTAAACCCTTCTACACATGCACGCACGTATGCACGCACACACCTCTCCTCCAGTCTCTGCTGGACTCTCCAGCTGCTAACCCACTCACCGACAGCACATCACCTGTCTCATGAGGGACAATCATGCAGGGGCAGCTCTGGGAGCATCCGTTGGGTTTATTTTCCTCACCATCTTTGTTTCTGGTCACATGCAGCTGGAACGGTTTCCCGCCCCAGAGAGATCTTCCATCAGCCTCAGGGGCTGATCCCACAGGTGGGGAACCACTACTCAGCAGAGATAACCCATCCTCAAACAAGCTGTTCGATCCAAGGACCACCCTTCCCTGAATTTCAAGGGACTGTTTTGGCCAGACTAAAGCATATGTTTCTTGTCACAAAGCTATTTGGGTATGAACTTATAGAAGTGCTAAAGGAAACCCTTGCCATTTACAATGACTGTTTTGTGGATCACGTCTTCAAACACAGTGATGACATCTCTAAGGTGCCACAAGTACTCCTGTTCTTTTTGCGGATACAGACTAAACTCTGAAACCAGTGATGACATGCTAACCTTTCAAGATGTCAGAAGTTTTTTTTTTTTTTTTAAGTCTCAAGATCTGAAGCTTCTGTTTGCCACAATGCTACAACTCCTAACTTTTTTTTTCTAAGTAGCTTGTTGCTACCAAAGTTTTGTGCAAAGTATTACAAACAGGACTCCGCATCTGAGCCAGGAAGACTGTGCATCATCAGTGCACTATATTGTTGGGAGATGCTCCATGAATCAGATTTATAATCTTTTAAAGTAGAAAAAGTTTACTGCATGGGGCAAAATGCATCAGATAATGTGAGATCATCATAGCTATATTTTTATTAATATTGCTGGAAAATGCATCAATAGATCATGAAATACAAATCTGTCTTCAATATTTGAGAACTGCCAAAATTATTTTATAGTTTAGCTAATAGTACTTGGGAAAGTACACTATGTCCCAAAAAGACCTATAATTTTGGTTGAGGGATTATTTGTTAGTTGGGATAGAGATGAACCAAATGAGTCAATAACAGAGTCAGAAATTCTAGGGCACAGGAAATTCAAAAGTTCCCAATGACCACGTATTTACTTGTGAAGGCAGTTTAATACTTAATGCAAAGTCATCCCACCTCCTGAAATAGGATTACTTAGGATAAATCATCTTCAGCAAAATGATTAATTCCATTTGGGTGGTCACCTTTAAATAAAATGCCCTGCACCATAATATTACATTTATGTAATATTCTAGATAAGCACTCAACTTGTGTCTAATGGAGAATTAACTCTCTACTTTCTAAATATTTTGATAAATTATCATTTTTTTAGACTATAAAGACCTGAAATGGGGGTGGGGAGGGTAGGGGAGTTAAGTATCAAATATCTACTGTCTTTAAGGTATGGGTTGACCCATTGTAGAGCAAAAACCAGGTTTATATGTAATAGTGTTGCAATTATAAGACATCTTCCTTTCTGCTACAACTCTCTTGTTCTTGGCCACAGCACAAGACTTTGGAAACATTAACTGAGGTCGTGGGGCAGGGTATTTATAGGGGTAAGAGTCAGTGGCAGAATAGTTTGGAAAAATGTGAGTGGTCTATACTTTTCTACCGAAATGAAAATCACATGACATCTGCCTGTTCGCCCATCCCCCATCAATTCTGCCCTGTGATTTGCTCCCTCCAGCCCCCCAATCAATTCTGTCCCCCATCTGTTCTCTTGACCCAAGCCTCATTCTTCTCCTTCTACAGCTCCTGGGGCTCTTCCCCACCCCCAAGCCCCAGAGGAGTGGGGAGCTGCAATGCAGTTCCCTCTCTCCAATCCCATGCCAGAGGTTGCAAAGGGGAGGCAGAGATCCCACTGTTCACAGGAGGGGAGCAAGCAGAGCAACTATGAGCTGCTACATTCTTTTTGCTCCATCTCCCTGGCTCCCCTAAGAATGGTGTCTGCTCCTGGGGGGAGGAAATAAAGAGCTCTGCCTCTTTCCCACAGCAGCTCCACTTGGCTGCTCTAGCCCAGGAGGCGGGGAAATGGCGAGAGCAGTTCAATCAGAAGTTTCTCCCAGGCAAAACTGAAATACATGCTTGTCTGCAACCTAGCTCAAGTTGTAGAAATGTTCTTTGCCAAGTCTGTGACCCCTTTTGACAGATACACATCATGCACTGGGAGCAGTGCCACTGAGAGGAAAGAAGTGGCCAGAGGGGAAGAAGTGTGGTGCCTGGACAGAAGTTATTTTGCCATCTCTGGATTTAGCCCTGGGGTTGGAGTTCCTGAAGTAGAATGCTCTGGAACTCTCCTCTTCCCTCATTAATATAAAACCTCCTAGTGGCAAAGTGTGGTGGAAAAATTGGGTAGAGATTATAGTATAAAAATTGCTCTCTTTGTCCAGACTGGGGAGAGGTTGTAGACAGATCTTCATGGAAACTGAAAATCCACTAGAGCAGGTTTCTTTTATTGGTACTGTATTTGTTATCTTCACTATATAAATACCTTTACCATTTTTGAGAGAGAGATCACTTTAGATAGGTGAACGCCAGTCTTAAGAGAACTTTTAAAGCTGAAAAGTTAGAAAATATAGTGTAGGGACTAAACCTTGAACAGGCAGGGAAGTGGACCAAATGACCTAAAAAGGCTTTTCCATATCTACCTTTCACAAATCCTTCACATGTTTCCTAAATGGTTTTAGTTGAGGAGCATCCTGCTTCATTTAAAGATCTTAGTCATCTACTAGCCATTATGTGTTATTTTAAATTGCTAGTATTATGCCGCAATTATACCAGTTAGTTTATGTGCTCATATCAGACATAGCTGATTATGCTCTAGGATATCTAAGTACTGCTTTTGCCAGAAAAATAGTCTATAAGAAGTCTTAGTTTCACACTGTTAACAAATAAAGAAGCCTTGATGTGAAATTGACAAGTCAGAGGGGGAAAGAAAAATCTACTACTTAGCTGACTTTAGGCTGGGGACATAACCAGTACAAGAAAAAGAGGGGTCAGATCCCAGATGGGAACACTCTTCATTGTATCGCGATATAAGTTCCTTAGAATGAAATATGCCTTTATATGAAGGGTGGGATCCCTTCTAGAAGGATTTATCTGGATACAAGGGTGATCAGGGGGAAAAAAAGAGGGGTTCCCATTTTCCTCCTTCCTTGATAGTAAACAAAAGGAAAATACTATTAAAGTATGTTTCACTGTTTAGAATAGTTAGTGACTTCACAGAAAGTTTGGAAACTTTGCTGACAAATTTGGGAAAGTAAAATGAAAGCTAATATTTGACCTATACACACATACTCTACTCCAACTTTCAAAATAAGCCACAATGGAGAACAGAAGAGCTTGATGGAATCTATAAGAACTTACTTTTCACACAAGCATCTGGATGACCCTACCCAGTCAAGTCTTTATCTATGCTACTTCCAGAAGAGGAAGCTACTCTGTGACAGAGAGTCGTAGAAGATGGGAGAAGTCACCATTACTGTCAGCAGAAGTTACTGCTGACTGATGGAGACCAAGAGCTCCAAAAAAACTTACTAAATCAAATTTAATAAAAAATATGTTTGAATAACAAAAGGATCCTGGATTGAGATTTTCAAAGCCAGCTAGTGGATTTCATCACATAACTCATTAAATTTCAAAGGGAGTTGTGTGGCTAAATGCTGTAGTCAGTTTTGAAAGTCTCAGACCCAGTAAACATTACATTAAAGGCCTGATCACATGGCCCTTTTGCAATCAATGAGAATTTAGATAGTGAGGGAACATGGGATCAAGCCACAGTCCAAAAAGATACAGAAGGTAAAACCTTAATTACCACACTAGCTAAAATTAAACTAAAATTATTAAATATAATAATGAGCAGAGACAATATAAGGAAATGTGACATAAGGGAGACATTTCATTATTCAGATACATACATGTTTCCATGTAAAACTCAAGTCTTGAAATGTTGGGAATACGGGAGTAGGGTAAATCAGAAAGAAAGAATGACCAAATTGGACCTGAATTTTCAGTTATATGACATGTTTTAAAGAATATAAAAATGTACTACTCCACACTGAAAGAAATCCATTTTTATACTTCAGTTGAACACTCATTCTAAGACCTCAAATTTATTAGGCTCTATTATCCAGTCTTCAATTTTAGGAAGGGTGGGGTTGTTCTATTCATACTACAGCAGTTTTCTGACCATCAGTACTTAATTAGCCAGTTTCTTTTATATTTATTTCTGAACAGAAGAGTAAGGGAGATGTTTGAAGTCACATTCCAAAAGCTACAGAATACCACATTTTCCACAGTAAATGGAACAATCCACCATGATTTTTTATTGTTTTCAACAATTCCTAATGGTCTAATTGTAGTTAACTGGTTCTTTACTTTTCTATTAGTTACAAAACACAAGCACATCTCCATTAAACCTGAATTCTTTGGTATAGTAATAAGTTCCTTAGTGCTTTTTGTTGTGCTTCATTTTAATGACAAGTGTATCAAGTACTAGGATAACTAAAATAAGGGATGAGTAAATTTTCCAACAGAGAGCCAGGTTTTGGACTTTTTGTGGGGAAGAGGGGGGTTAAATGTTTATTGAAAAACAGATTCAGCTGTAGGTACAACTCAAATACAGTCTATAATTGGAATAATTTTCTAATGATTTATTGGGATTGTGAACAATAATTGCCTTTCAGAAGATGTGGGGAAAATAATCTATTAAAATGTGCGTGACTTGAAGAAAGAATAAAGGTTACCTGAGACTAAGATGCTTTACCACCATTCTACCCTGTAGTTGCATTACAACTCATGGCTTCTATAATTCAAATCTTAATTATGGAAAGTGAACAACATTTAAATTGATACATTCTAGTGTTTCATCATTTAGTTGTTTCTTCAGGTATACCAATATTCTTCATAAATATCCTTCCTTATCAAAATATACAGATTCATTTTTAGCAGAGATGGTTGAACCAAATAATTAAAAAAAAAAAAACTTTGCCCATTTCCTGTTCCAAATCAGTTTTCTTCCTCACCAATCCTCCAAAAGATTCATGCTCTTTTCTTCATGACTCGCCAAATAGTGTAATTTAGTCACTCATTATTTGGACAGGTCTGCAACCTTTGATCTTGGAGTTTTCACTCAAATGGGTTGGCATCTTTGGGAAGTCAGTATTTAATATTCCTCATTTTCACCCTGTCACAGGGCGACTGGTCCCTATAAGAGGAGTAAGGTCCTGTGCACCTGTCACTGATTACCTGCTCCCCAACTGGGCTTAAGGGAAAGCAACTGGGCCTTATAAATGGAGAGACAACCCAGGAATGACACTCAACTCAGGGAGGAAACGAAAGAGAGGAGAGCTGCTGTTGTTGAAAAAAGCTCAAGAAGGAAGTAGCTGGAGGAGTAGTCTAAGATTTCCTGCAGTATTCTGACCAAACCTTAATGAATTAAGTTTAAGTATCTTAGGAGTGTTTTGTATTAAAAATGCAAATGTTTATGTATTATTTTGGGACTGTATGTAACATCTCCAGTGGGCAGACATGACCAGTGTAATCCCTCGGAAGTGTTATGGGCTTCAAAGGATTACTTAAAGCAATGTGCCACCCAAGAATGGACTTTTGGAATAAAAGTTAAGTGGATTTCCCAGGCAAAGTATTCAGCCTTTTGAAGCTTTGCCCTGAGGGGTCCTTTGTCTGCTGATAACTTGTTACGTGAGGACAAGATCAGAGGCCCAAACTGTATAAAGGAGTGACTCTCAGATTCATGGGTGTGCTTGTTCTGAGCCAAGGCAGTTATGAATGTGCAACCACAGAAAAATTCCTTGATGGTGTTTGAAGGACTGTTCACCTGCCAGAGCCCTTGAAATTAGGGGTGGTCTCTGGTAAGCTTATTAGCATGCACGTAGGTTGTTTTAATAGGTTTTCTCTAATGTTTTCACCTTAAGAATAAATATGTTTGCATAGAACAGGGAGTGTGGTAACTTAACTGTGGGAAATTATGCTGATAATAGCTTCTGAAGATAAAGTAAAGCAGGCCTGCTTAAGCAGTCTGACTTGCCGGGGAACTCACAGTGTTGGCAGGGAGTTATAAAGCCTGGAAAAATCCAGGTCAGAAGGGAGAGAGATGTGTCTCTCTGTTCAAGAGGTGACAACTGAGGAGCCAGGAGCCTAGATGGGTGCCCTTGCTGGACCACAGGTGCAGCTGTCCAGAACTGTGACAGAGTGACCTGAGAAGCCAACAAACACAGGTCCAAGAAAGGGGCTTGCACAACCCCCTGATCTCAAGGGGAGAGACTGAATTTGCGCCTAGCAACAAGGCTTGGAGCCATACAGATCTCAGGAAGGAGGAGCTGTTTAGGAAGAGACTATTTTGATAAGCTTGGGAGACTAGGATGGAGGAGACTGTACTTTGGGTTTATTTTATGTTAATAAAGCAGTTCCCAAGAAGAGGAGTTATTGACATAAACCTCTATGAATTATTCATGGGAACTTGTGAAAGGAAAATTGAGACAGGGCACCATAGAGCCACACACAACCCAGGAGCTGCTGCAGGGCAAGCCCACCCTTTTACACGCCCCAAGTTAGCTCACTTCATATCCTCACTATAATTTATTACAGAATGCATCACCAATGATGAATCATTAAATGAAGGTTCCAGGTGAAGATGGTTGGGGCTCAGCGGGGGTGGGGGGAGGGGGGTTGGATGGGAGCAGGGGGGTCTGAGTGTGGGGGACTCAGGTTGGTCCAGATTCTGGACGCATAGGGCTCGGGGCGGGAGGATGTGGGTGCAGGTGGCTTGTCAGAGTGATCCAGGTGCAGGGGGAGTGGGGCTCATTGGAGAGGTTCTGAGTGTGGGGGGTGAGGATCAGTGGGAGGGTCTGGGTATGAGGGGTTCTGGATGCACCGGGCTTGGGTGAATAGGGGAGCAGCTCCCTGTACAGAGATCCCTCACCCTGCAGCTGAGGAATGATGGGTGCAGGAAGCGGGGGTGGGGCAGGGAGTTTGCAGAGCTTCCTGCAGCTCTGGGCGAAATATGGGGGTGGGTCTGACCCAGCCCCGGATACCGTGCAGGGGAGGAGGAAGTCCTGATCTCCCAAGTCCAGCCAGGACTAGCAGCTGAACCCGGTGCAGGATATGGAGCTGGGTCTTCCCCTGTCCTGCCCCCCTGCACCACAGTAACTTATCTCTTTGCCAGCTGTCCTGGACCCCAAAAACATACTGCTGGGGAGGGTTGCATGACCGCTCTTGTAGCTTCCCCTTGCTTCCCCCTCAGAAAGTCATTTTTCTGCAGGGAAGCAAAGAAATCTGAGGGGGGACATAAATTCTGTGCATGTGCAGTGGTGCAGAATTCCTCCAGGAGTAATTGAGCCTTGGTGGATTGAAAGTTTAACCAAAACTTCTACTGCTGCCCTAACATGCTAAACTAGAGGTCTCTTTAACATGTCTAAAGTTGAGCATCCAAAATTGCTAGTCACTATTATAAATTTAGCCTATGAGCTACTATGCTGTGAAGATGGCCTTTGTCAATGTTAACCGTGAGGGACAATTTATATCTTCAGGTTCATTCACCCAGACATAAAGCCAACATATGTATTTGACCTCTATTCTGAAGGTTTCCATCAAAAAACACCGTTGAATTTCTCCATTATGGTCATAAACTGCCACTTAATGGATTTTGTTTTAAACTAACACTCTAAAGGGGCAAAGCCAGAGCTTCAAAAAATAATGACATGATGATGAACCATTCACACTGCAGAGTTTTGCACATGCCATCTGACAACAATATGAATTCAGGAGAGTCACTGACCGAAAAGCCTGGAAGGAAGCAGCATTTGCTAAATGGTCATTGTGCACTGGGTACTGTTCATCTGAGGAAAAGTCACACATTGCAGATTCATCAATTCTAAGGCCAGCAAGAACCATTGTGATCATCTAGTCTGACCTCCTGCATATCACAGGCCAGTAACACAGGTCCATAGAAACTACCTTTCAAAGGGATCATTTGCAGTCAGGTCGGTAGCCAAGAGTCTCTTCATGTAAATATACAATATGGACTATGTATGAATATTTTGAAAGAAGTTTTGAAAGAAAAAAAATACATTTCTGAAGATTTGCACCACCTATTCAGTCTACAGAAACATGAGAATTACTTCCAAAGGGGCTAACACATTGGCTTCCAAATCATATTACAAAATAAGTGTAACACATACTTGTTACACCACTGGCCAAGGTCTTACCTGTACCCGCTGAACATCCTCTATGTATTGTTTCTGTGTTTCCAAGATAGCTGCTTCAAACTCTGGATTGAAAAGGAAATACAGATTCAGAACATTTTCAAGAGAAGTTTCATTCAACATGACATAATGTAAGAACGGCCATACTGGGTCAGACCAAAAGCCCATCTAGCCCATCTTCTGATAGTGGCCAATGCCAGGTGCCCCAGAGGGAATGAACAGAAGAACAGGTAATCAAGTGATCCATCCCCTTTTGCCCATTCCCAGCTTCTGGCAAACAGAGGCTAGGAATACCATCCCTGCCCATCCTAGCTAATAGCCACTGATGGACATATTCTCCATGAACTTAGCTAGTTCTTTTTTGAACCCTGTTATAGTCTTGGCCTTCACAACATCCTCTGGCAAGGAGTTCCACAGGTTGATTGTGTGTTGTGTGAAGAACTACTTCCTTTTGTTTGTTTTAAATCTGCTGCCTATTAATTTCATTTGGTGACCCCTAGTTCATGTGTTATGAGGAGTAAATAACACTTCCATATTTAGTTTCTCCACACCAGTTATGAGTTTATAGACCTCTATCGTATCCGCCCCCCAGTCGTCTCTTTTCCAAGTCGAAAAGTCCCAGACTTATTAATTTCTCCTCAGATGGAAGCTGTTCCATACCCCTAATAATTTGCGATTACCTTCTCCAATTCCAATATATCTTTTTTGAGATGGGGCAACAACATTTGCACACAGTATTCAAGATGTGGGCATACCATGGATTCATATAGAGGCAACATGATATTTTCAGTCTTATTATCTATCCCTTTCTTAATGATTCCCAACATTGTTAACTTTTTTGACTGCCACTGCACTTTGAGTGCAGATGGTGCTTAATCTTTCAGAATACAAGTTAAAGGGACCTTAGCAGGGGGGGAATTTTTCAAAAAATAAGAATTGTTTTCCTTTTAAAATGAATTGAATAATTTTTATACATAACCACAGCCTTCCTCTTTTCAGACTGTATAGCATTCACTAAGACCCACCATTAGTTAAAGGGTATCATCTTAAATGTTTTATGAATAAACTTCACTGTCACCATCAACAATTTATTTTTCCCTTTGTCAGAAATATTTACCGAGAGCATAGACAATCCTCCCATGGAATACCCCAGGAAGTTTAGGATGAATAAAACTCCCTGGAAAGTCCCCACACTTGGTTTTTCCCATATTGTCCCATTAAGAGGTTGGCATAGCCACTTGTGGAAGAGCCAGCAGCTCTCCTCAAAATCAGTAGATCCTAGATGATCACAGAAGACCAGGGAAATCACACACACACACAGATAACTTGCATGGTGTCAAGTATCAGAGGGGTAGCCGTGTTTGTTGCTTTTTACAGATCCAGACTAAGAGTCCTGTGGCACCTTAAAGACTAACAGATGTATTGGAGCATAAGCTTTCGTGGGTGAATGCCCACTTCGTCAGACGCATTCACCCACGAAAGCTTATGCTCCAATACATCTGTTAGTCTTTAAGGTGCCACAGGACTCTTTGTTGATTTTTTCAGATAACTTGTGTTTTTTGGTGACCTCTGCTCCATGCCTCCCAATACCCCACCCCAAAACTCTTCCCACACACACACACTCACTCTCTTACTTTCAGGCTTCCTTCATACAATATCATCTTGGAACCCCCCTTTTAAAAGGTGGGTCCTAAGTATTGGGGCAGCATGGGAAAGTTAAAGGTTAATGCAGCCTGATACTACATTAAATTTTTACCACGGGGCTTGTGACAGTGGAGAGAAATATAATGGAACCCTCATTCCATCCCTGTCCCCAGCTTTCCCCATCCCTAGTGGCTCTGCTGAGTCTTGTACAGGGGAGAGAACAGTACTGTGAAAGTGGTTGACCTGAGCTGCACAGAACCAGGGGGATATCCACACCCAGGATTCTCCCCATAATGTGCACTGGGTACTGTTCATCTGAGGAAAAGTCACACAGGTGCAGATTCATCAATTCTAAGGCCAGCAAGAAACATTGTGATCATCATTGTGGATTGGATTGAGTTCCCTCTGGACAAAGAATCTGTCCTCCCATCCCAGAATTAATTTACCATCCAACATCACTGTAGGGAATTCGAAGAAAAGAAAAAAAAAAGTTTCAGAAGTATAATGCCATGTGCTGCTTGCTAAACTGAAAAGTTAAAGCAGTAATCCGTTTTCACATCTAGAAGTAGTCACTGTCGTGGTTTCTGCACTAAGAATCAGGAGAAAACCCAATGGGAACAATTACGAGCTCTGCTTTGCTAATCTGTGCCTTTAAAGCAAAGAGTCATTTTGTTTCAATGTAATATGGACATTAAAATATTATGCTAGCAAGAACTAGATTCTTTTTCTTATTTTAAAGACAGGGTAATCATTGCTCTACCATCATTAGCTATTCAAAAGCTGCCTTTTAATAAAAACATTTAAGTCAAAGTTAAAATAGTGACTGTTGGTCAAGTCAAAAACGTTAAATGGAAACCTTGATTCTGGTAATATTTGTTTCAGTCAAACACATACTGTACATTCCAGCTTTGTTTATACAGCGCAGTATTTGATTGCATGCTGGATAAAAGAAATTACAGATTGTGCTGGCAAGGATGGATACATGCAACAACCAGTGCACATACTGTACTTGAAAGCAATTTGCTGAATCTTTAGAGAGAATAATGAAGATTTTCTATTTTTATTTAACTGTTGATGAGAGATGGTTTTGTGGTTAAAGTACAGGATTGTGAGTCAAAAGCTCTGCCTTGCATTCTCCACTTCCCAGACTTCATGTTTGACCTTAAGCAACCTCCCTATACAACCACCTCAGTTTCCCATCATGATATATCATCTGCCTACTTGGCAGGGGTGTGGTCAGGGTTCGTCCATTTATATCTGTAAAATATTGTGACATGGTGCTATGGATAGTCAAAGTATACTAAACAATTTAGTCAGGCAGGTTCCACCTTGCTCCCAGCGAGGCGACCGAACTATTTCTTTGATCTGTGCAGAGAGAATGGAGGAAACAAATAATTTTGACATCTCTCAGGAGCAGTATTGTACAGTGAGCCCACCTGTGGGCTATGACTATCAGTATGCTAGCTCCTAGACCTTCTCTCCCCAAACACCATCATGACAATTCACAAGCTACAGTACCAGTGGTGGTCATGTTTCAAGGCTACCAGGTGAGTACTTAAAATCTGAAGCTTCTTTCCCTTCAACAGCCATGGCGTTCTTCTCCACAATAGCATCTTAATTCTAATGGAACTGCTCTGGTGCAAAATGGGGTTAATCTAAGCTACTGTGAAATGTCTCTCACTTGGACAATTTGAGTGTGTATAACATCACTCCAATTAGTGACTGTGTTCACCATATAAATCAGTACATGTCTGGGACTGGAGGAAACAAATGCCATATTATGCCAAATTGACTTTTAGCCAGCTCCACTCATTGAAGGAGCACTGGAGGGACTTTAGGACGCTAACTGTGACTTGAACACATGTCTATAATGACTAGGGGGAAAAAAACCAAGCAGAAAAGCATTGCCTCTTTTTGGTAGAAATTGTTAATGCCAGAGGGCAGAGTGTCAGTATCTGTAGAACAAGCAGCTGTCAGGCCTTTGCTCAAAAAGCTCTCTTGACAATCTCTTTATATAATATAGTCCTCCCTATTCGTTTTTTGTTTGGTTGGTTTTGGTTTTGTGTTTTTGTTTTGTTTTTTGTGAAAGCTCATTTAGGTGGTGATGGCAAAGGAACTCCAGGAAAACCTGGAATTTTCAGACTTCCTTGAGGCCTTTGAATCTACTTTCAGATTTTAATATCGTACAGGCTAAAATAATCAGTATGGAATCTGACCTTTGCCCACAAGGGGTTATGTTGTTGGCTAATTTCCTTCTAGTGATGGACAAAATAAGCATGGCCACCTGTAATTTTTTAGAGCTATCTACAGCCTTTGATAACAAGGACCATGGGGTTTTGTTGACGCAACTACAGACCCTGGCAGAGCAGGTTCTACTCTTTGATCTTAAAAGAGATCCCAGAAGGTGGTATTTGGTAACTATTCATCCACCCCAAGGGCTCTCTCTTGCATTCTCATGATGTTTCATAACATTTTCTTCTGTCATACCTCCTGAGGCTGCCATGGGAGATAATGAGACAGCAGGTGCTGAAGATCCAATGTTATGCTTATAAAGCACAGTTTTGAGTCTCTTTCATCAGTTAGATCTGTGCATTTCCCCTGCGCCTGGTTAAGTAGCGATCCAGATTAGATGAAGATGATGTTACTCCTTGGTTGGGGGTAGGGAAGAACCAAGGATTCAGTCTGCCCCATTATTAACCATGTTTGACCATGCTTCTGCAATGAGGTTTGCAAAGTAGGGATATTTGTAAATCATTGCTTGGCCTTGGGTGGCTTTGATGACCAGAAATGCCCTTTTTCATCTGCTCTTGAAAACTATTGTGACCATTTTCCTAGGATGCAGATGTTATCACCATCCAACATTAAATTATAGAGGCACTTTTAAAAAATAAATTCTAAACATTAGAAAGGTATTGATCTTTTCTTCTGGGGTTTCCAAACACAAAGGGAGTAAGCATATATTTCCTGACTCTCCTATTCATTTTTCCTTAAATTGATCTAGAGTTTTATTTATAATTTGCATTGCATTAGCCACCATTCTTTCAATTTTTTTAACAATCTCAAAATGTGATGCTATAAACCCTGCTGAGGTGCTAACTCTCTGTGGTTTTATATTTCTCTTTGTTTTCCATATTTTTAAAGATACGCATAGTACCAGCACTTACCAATGGCACACACTGAATTTCAGTCCATGTATCTAGCATAAGAGTTTTCAACCACAAAACATTTTTCTGATAAGTTATCAACGGCACTTGGATTCTGGCTGGTCCTTAACCTATGCACTACCGTGTTATCTAGGAGTATGTCTACATTGCTGCTGCTGGACTGTGCCAGCTGATTTGGGCACGGGCTAAAGGCCTGTTTAATTGGGGTGTAGATGTTCAGGCTCAGGCTGGAACCCAGGCTCTAGGACTCACCCCTTAGCCTGAGCCCCGCAAGCCTGAGTCTGCTGGCACGGGCCAGTGTGGGTTTTTAATTGCAGTGTAGACCTGCCCTAATGGGCTAAGGTTAATGTTCTTAGGTTTTCTGGAGTCAGGACATTCTCAATAGCTTCTCCCATTGGTCTGAGAAAGTCCAAGTCATCTGACTTTCAAAGCAAGCTGCAGGCCTCTTCTCTTAGATTTTAAGATCAGCATTTAAGAATGTGCTCCCTCTCTGACTTCAGAAGTCACATGCACCTCTTATATATGCAATTTGGGCACAAATCTCAGCTAGACTCATTTTTAAGACTTCATTATTCACTTAACATTACTCACCTTCACTGTCCTCTACAAGTAGGCATGTAAAAAAAAAAAAAAAAAAAAGTTACCTTTTATGTGCAGAAAATTACTTCCATTGGACATTAATTACAATAACCAAATTCCCTTCATTTTTTTCTTATTGGCAAACAAATTAAAGCCCTTAAGACAGAAATGTTTAAACCCCTTTTAAAAGACACTGACAGTTTGAATAAACTTCCCTCCCCCCCCCCAAAAAAAAGCCAGGGGGGATGAGAATCTATGGGTAGGAGCAATAGCAGAAGCAAAATCATTAAACTAAACTTCTTTTAGGCAAACAAAACAGAATTTTCAAAAAGGAAGAGAAAAAAATACAGGATCTAAGCAAGCAGTATTCTTAAATTAAGCTAAACTGCTTTTTGTTCTTTTTTGCAGATATTCCAAATTAACCGATCTTCAAAATTCTTATACTTCTAAATATTCTGATACTCGCTGTTTTTCCTTGGATAACCAGTATAATACTTTGTTCTGATAATTCTCTGCTAATCTCAGTTACCGTGTCTACCAGAGTTCCAGAGTTGTGAACTTGTTCTTGTTAAAGCAAAGCTCAATAAATGGAATGCTATATAGTGGGGGGGGGCTTTTTTTTAAGCAACTGAAATTAAGAGAATTATTGCTGACTATTTTTGTGAGAACATATATAATCTGGATTAGTAAAGCAAAAATGCGGATAGCCAAAACTTTGAAGCCTTGAGTATGTCAGAAAGGCAAGTTTTGTTTACTTGTAAACTATATCACTAGATTGCTTATACTGCAGTGGACATTTTGGAAGTAAATTAAGGGACAATGCAATGTTCATATTGTAACTTCAGATCTTTTGCTTTTAAACTCCAAATCCTTTTAGGTAAAGGCTTTGGATACAGTCAGTCAGTCACACACACACAATCTCCATTTGTGTGGATACAGTCAGTCAGTCACACACACACAATCTCCATTTGTGTCAAAAGGCACAAGGTTCTGACCCTTACAGGAACTGAGTTCAGGAACCAGGTCTAGCAGCACCTTTGCTGAGGCCTCAGCACTACCCAGTGGCCCCTCAAGACAATCTGCCACCATAGACACATCTTCAGTGCCTCCCCTTCTTACTACTACATAGAACAGAGGTGCTCAACCAGGGGGTGCACTCCCCAAGGGGGACTTTCTGAGGAGATGTGGCGGTCATGATAGAAGTGGTGGAGGCAAGTGCCAGGTCACTCACTCAGGTTTGGCCCAACCATACCTCTGTCATGATGGGGGTGGCTAAGCCAAATTTGAGTGAGTGTCATTGCAACCTGACCCAACGGGGACTCAGCACCACTGAGGTTTGGCCCTGTCACCTTAGGCAATTGCCTAGCTTGCCTATAATTAGAACAGTCCCTGGCACCACTATTTTCTAGTCTCTAACACTCCAACACACAAAACTTCATGCCAAATCAACACTACACATTCCTGGTAACACAGCTATGTCAGTCAGGGATGTGATGAGGTGTGATTCTTGACTAACAAACCAGTACTGGCAAAAGCCCCTGGTGTAGATGCAGTTATACTGGCAAAACTGTATTTTTGCTGGTGTAGCTTATTTTACTCAGGGCGGAGCAGAGCTGGAATACATTATGTCTGCAAAAAATGTAGTTTTTCCAGTATAAGCTACATCCACACTAGAAGTGCTTTGCCGGTAGCGTATACAGATATTCCTGTACTAGCAAAACACTCCTAGTGTAGACACAGCCTAATTCTCAGACCATTCTTGGAAGGCCCAAAGTGAGGAAAGTTTGAAATCAACCCCACCCAGAGCCTAGCAGCAGTGCTAGGAAATCTGTTGAAATAATGACAAATGCCTTATTTGCCATGGAAAGGCCAAAGGAGTGGTGGGGAAAGGAAGAGTTTTAAATAGTCAGGGCCATAGGGATGAATATAGCCTCTATAGAGAGCTATTGGATGATAATTCAAAACTAAGCCTCCCTGAACCTCTGATATTTGCCTGTCATCAAGACTACTAACCAAAAGCAGACTAGAAATTCTTTTCAGTGGTAATCTAGTTTTTTTCTTGCCTACAAAACTAGAGATTGTTCATTATTCATTTAATGATAGCTTAAACAAATGTTTTAGACAATTAGAAAGAATAATGAATTCACTCAGACAAGATAATAAAAAAGTAAACAGACTGGTGAAGTAACTCAACAACTTCTGAAATGCACCAAACTAAAACAAGCCCCCCACGTTTGTTTCTTATATCCATTTGCTTGTTCCCTTTGCCAACACAGGGGTTGTGCTGAGCACATATGAGGGACAGCATGTGCCTTATGCCACTGTAATAACGCAAAAATAGCATTGAGGTTCAAAGGGAGTCCATATCCAGCAGAAAGGAAGATTGCCCCACATCATTGCTATGAGGAGCTGTAAACTGCAGAAGAACAAAGGACAAAGCATGGCAAAGTGCATTATTGTTTGCTGTATGTACAGCATAGTCAGTAACAGAGGGTCCTGTGGCACCTTTAAGACTAACAGAAGTATTGGAGCATAAGCTTTCGTGGGTGTCTGATGAAGTGGGCATTCACCCACGAAAGCTTATGCTCCAATACTTCTGTTAGTCTTAAAGGTGCCACAGGACCCTCTGTTGCTTTTTACAGATTCAGACTAACACGGCTACCCCTCTGATACTTGAGCATAGTCAGTGTACACCTTGGTGTTTTAACAAATCAATACATACTTTCACAAAATATTTCAGTCAAATTCATGCAAGTTAACAATACTTCTACCTTTATGCCAAGATCTTTAAAAACAGGTACAGACGTTAGGCTCCAAAGTCCATATTTAGGCACCTAAATAAGGGCTCTGGTTTTCAATAATGCTGAGCAAACAACAGCTCCCTCTGAAATCAATGGGAAGTGTTGGATCCTGTTTGTGTCTTCAAGCCATCCATACCTGCTTCCATATGTTTGAATTTTTGTTCCTCATCAGGAGGCTTGGGTGGTGGCCACACAGATGGAATTCTCCTTGGAAACCTCCCTTCGATGTAATCCGATGAATGTGTGGGTTGGCTAACTGCAGCCCAAGTATAAAGCTGGTCTTGCTGTGGTTATTGAAAAGAAAGTTGAGAAGTTCATTGTATGAAAAAGACAATTGAAACAAGTTCAGAAACATCAAAGCTTTCATTTCCAACATAAATAGTTCGTTATCCAGCCCTACATCAATATAGGCAACTTGTTTTTTACACTCTTCACCTCATGATGAAGCCTTGGCCTCCATTTTTTTTTTAAAAAGGTGAATTTAGTAGCTGTGAAAGGAGCTGTACTGACAGCCATGGAAAACATAATCTTCTGTTTATCCACAGAACAAGTAACATCACGAGCAGCAGCAGCCAGAGCTGGGGCTAGCATTTTTCAGTGCGCATGAGAAAATTGTTTGCTGCTCCCCATTCCCACGGACATCATCAACTCATGATCACCCTTCTATACGCAGGGTCAGCCTCCAGATTTCGGAGAGGAAGAAGAATCTTTGCCAAACTACCTATACTTAAATTAATCATTTTACAGAAGAGCACCCCAAGGATAGTAAGGGATGTATTTGGTGGTAAAAGGACAGGATGGGCAGGTTCCCACAAGATTTCCAGTCCCCATAGGGCTTCTTGGTAGGTTTGAGGTCTCATGAGATTTGACCCATGATTTGGAGCCATGTGCTCAGAGCCACTTCCTGTTTTCTGGTTTCCAGCAGTCAACTCACCCTCCCTCCCTCCCCTCAGTCACTGTCAGCTGTGCTAGTTGCTGTTTTGGGGCTAGGAAGGCATTTTTCCCATGCCACCAGATTGGTTGGGTTTTTCTGCATTCCTCACAGCGCAACCTAGAGGTTGGAGATTGGGCAACCGGAGGGCTAGAATTCTCCCCCTCCCAGAGGTCAGAATTTGGACCTACATGAGAGTCATTTAGTTGTCGCAACGTTTGTCAGGTGCCCGGTGCATAAACTCACTGATTTACGCTCCAGATCCAAAAAGATAATATAGTGGCCATCCCGAGGGCATCTTCTTATGAGACTGGGGCATAGTGTCTAATCTCCTGGAAACAAGGTGAACCAGGGGCCGGGGCACTACCCCGGAGGTACTGCCCCACCAATGCGCTTGATGGCAGTGCTGGCTGGGGGTTGAGGTCCTCGCTCACCTCAACTCCTGAAAGGGGGAGGGATGCTAGCAGGCAAGTGTAGGCACCCAGAGAACCTCCCACCCCAGTGTGATGATTTGTTCCCTTTGAAGTAAAATCCCATAAGAATTGGCAAAGGATCAATGGGGTGTGCGCGACTGCACTGGGCTGTTCCCCAACAGGAACCCTAGACGTAATTTGACTAAGAAAGTTGCAGCCTGGTTAAAATCCACACCACATGTCCTAGCTTTCTTCCATGCACTAAGCATGCCAAAATGTATTTTTGTTGAAGGGAGGAGAATGGGAGAATCTGTAATTCTCCCTGGCTTACTTCAGCAAAAATGGAGACCCTGCTATGTATTCCTTTCAACCCCAGTGATCTGTTTCCTCACTACATTTCCAAGGCTGTCTTTACAGGAAAAGGGATAAAAATTTACTTTTGGTTTTAGAATGAAAACAGATAGATATTCTCCTTTCCAGGGAGACTCATCATAGGTAGCCCATCCCTGTCTCTCAGAGAGGATAAACTCATTAGTGGTTATCGGGTGCTCAGATTTTGCAGTAAGGCAAGGGAGGAAGTCAGTATCTAAACTGATCATCACTGAATATTAATGTTATATCTGACAATGTCACTGTTCTGGCCAAGGAACTGATCTGGAAAAGTCCAATATTCTGTAGTATAAAACTGGAAACCCTCACCTTAATCCACAGGATAAAGACCCTAAGTCATCACTGTTCACCAGGGGTTCTCAATCAGGGGTACGCATACCCCTGGGGGTGGGCAGAGGTCTTCCGGGGGTACATCAACTCATCTAGATATTTGCCTAGTTTTACAACAGGCTACAGAAAAAGCACCAGCGAAGTCAGTACAAACTAAAATGTCATAGACAATGACTTATTTATACTGCTCTGTATATTATACACTGAAATGCAAGTACAATATTTATATTCCAATTGATTTTATAATTATATGTTAAAATGAAAAAGAAAGCAATTTTTCAGTAATAGTGTGCTGTGACACGTCTGTATTTTTAGGTCTGTTTTCGTAAGCAAGTAATTTTTAAGTGAGGTGAAACTTGGGAGTACACAAGACAAATCAGACTCCTGAAAGGGGTACAGTAGTCTGGAAGGTTGAGAGCCACTGCTGTACACCATTTGTGAATATTTTCTTACCAGTCCTAACTTATTACACTAAATGAGAGAACTCACGCTTTTTTTGTGTACTGCACTACTAAATTTTAAATGTCCAGGGTGATAAACATATAGCATAATGTTTAGGGACTTCTCTAAAGCTCATCATAAACACTGGTTAAACAAATGAATGCAGAAAAAATGATCAAACTCCTACATATTGTTTAATGGATCATTCGGCATCCATGTGCCTAAAAAAAACACCCAATAAGATGACAAAAGCACAAAGACGGGATCTTATTACACTGTGACAGCATCAGAAAACAAGTTGGTCAGCATAAAGAGAAAGGGTGCTCCAGACTAGTCATGATGAAGGAAAGAAAAAGAATGTCTTCGTCCTCCCCCCAATAGGGAAAGAAAACAAACACACACCAAACCTCTAAATAAAGGCATAAATATCTTAGCCCAAAGTCATAATAGACACACAAGCCATCTGTGAACTCTAAGCTCCCTCCGTTTCTTGATCCTGCTTCCTGTGTCTCAGGGTCTCATTTGCTAACTTATTGTACCTATGGATCCAGCAGGGCATGACTAATCTGGCTCTTTCAATCATTAGTATCCCAGAAAACACCAATATTATCTTTTGCACAGGAGTGTACATTTGTTTTTTTGTTTGTTAGTTTTTTGTCCTCCTCCTAGTTTTCTGGGTGGGAACAAATACTGCAGTGAGTAACAAAAAGAAAAGAAGAATTTACCACCTTTCATTCATAACACATTCTCTCTCACCACACAAAACAAGGAAACCCAGAATGGGGGAAATAACCACTTCCCAAAGGCGGGGGGGAGAGGAGGAGAATACTCCCCCAAAGAAACAAGCCATCCTGTTACAGAGAGGAACTAAACAACTGGCTCAGTTAGCCAGGCCAAGCACTGCTACTCTCGGTAGCACACGAATTATAGTTTAAGCAAAGTTAGGGCAGAGGCTTGGTCCTTCTGAAAAGTTCTTCCCAGCTATACAAACCAATAGTAGGCTTGCATTGCCTCTGACTGAGGAAGTTAGGTGGACAAAGCTTAAGATTGCAACCCAGCAGCATAGTAGAGGATGGGCAAATAGACTTTCCACTTAATATGGTAAATCTCATACTACAAAAGTAATAATGGAAACAAAAAAGTACTCCTTATGATTACCATTATTACAAATAGCATCCTTGCAAGTATACGCTAATCTTCTCTCTCTGGATACTTACATTCAAAGATAATTCCTGCTCTGTCTTGTCTAGTCTGCACTAGACATCTTTTAAAAGTACAACTGATAAGCTCTCTTACCATGACGAAACTTTGAATATATGCAGACTCTCCACTTCTTGCTGCTCAGAATCAGCTACATGCACAAACCTTCCATGGGGGAGAGGGGGGGAACAACCACAATCCACTTTTTTAAAGCATGTTAGCCTTCACTTACTCCCCAATCTCATTTCCATGGGACACATTGCAAGGTAACCGCTGTCACAGCCTGGTATGCTCCATTTACTGACAAGAATAGGATCCCTGCTCCGACAAATCCTTCCGCACCACTTTTGACTGCTTCTTTAGAACTGCAGAATGCTCATAGACATAGGTGAGGCAAACTCTCTCTGCAGAATCTGAAGATAACTTTACAGTGTCCAATCAATAGACGTTTTGAGTGTCTATTACTATTTATAGATGCTGTTGTTCAGAATTTATCCGAGTACTTTCAGATTTGTAGTTTAAATCTCTTACAATGCAGTCTTACAATGCAGTTGATTTCTGTCTTTTTTTCAACAGACCTTCACCTCCATTATAACTGATTATGTTACAACTGTAAAATCTTCATGTTTTCCTTCAACAGCCTGAAGAAAAATATGACCTCCAAGCAGACCACTGAATATACTAGTGACTTTTGTATGTTTCTTTACTGACGCAGATAGGGATTCATCTTATGAATTAATAAGTAGCTATTGAAAGTATTATAGCAGGGAGACACATTAATCTGCACAGCAATCAATCACTTATTGCCACAGATTGCATTTTCTGTAGACGATCAAATACACAGATATACAAAAGGTCCAGGACCGCGAGACACTGTCTGAATAGTTAAAAGACAAACATGCTGTGGATGTATAACCGAAATCAATACAAACTGGTCACAAAAAGCCTAGGTCAGCAATTGGAGCCTACCAAAACAAACAAACAAACAAACAAAAACAAATATGAACAGATATGACAACTGGCTGAATTTAGATATCACTGAAGGAAAAACAAAACATTAAGGGCTTCATTTTGTGTGGTGGGATGAGAAGGGAGGGAGGGAGTTGCCACTGTTCTTCAAACTCCACGACCACCTCCAAGAGGGAAGCACAATGACAGTAATTCTGACCACATCTACACCACTGTGATCAGGGCAAACTCCTCTGAAAGCAAGGAACTTCCATCAGTTTTAAGTAAGACTGGAAGCAGGCCCAATTCCTCCAGAAATTCTAAGGCCAGAAGGGACCATCGTGATCATCTAGTCTGTCCTCCTGTATAACCTAGGGCATAGAACTTTCCCAAAATTCACATGGGGAGCCCAGGGCTACCTCTGAATCCCCAAGGATCATTGTGCAACAACTAAGATTGTGTGCAAGGTTCCCGGAACAGAGGAGGAGGAAAGGGGCTGAAGGTGGGTGCAAATGTTCCTTGTGAAATGAATCTTAGGGACTCCTTGCATATAGACTGTTACAGGGCAGGTAAGGTTTTAGTTCCAAAAATAAGAGCCAGATTACATTAGAATGATCTAATCAGCTGAAGATAGCCAACTTTATTTTAATAAGTGCTGAACATGAAGAAATCAATATCACCAAGAAAATCGGAAAATAAACCAAATAAGTTACCAACAAAACTATGAATTCCTTTTATCCCAGTGCTAAAACTGCAGCAGCAATTAAACATGGCTATCTGATCTGTGCCGACCTTCAGTCCTAGTAATGGAGACAGATGTTTTAGGAACAGCATATCAGTAATAATACTATACTTATGGCCGAGATGGCATTTCAGTTTACAGGTTGGACTCAGGAACAGAAGGGATTCTCTTTTCTTTAGAAAGCCGAGAAAAGTTAGTCAGCTTTTGGAAAGCCTGAGCATGCAGAGTGGGGGTGGGGTGGGAAAGCACTAAGAAAATTGTAGAGATGTGTTTGCACTGTGGTAACTCAGAAACGTCTTCACTCTGTGTCACAAATCTGGTCAGGCTCCCCCTGCTGGCCAACCACCAGATTGCTGTAAAGGGAATCAGCCTCTGAGTTCCAGGATATTTTAAGCTTCCTTGGGTCTCAGCAAGCTTTAGCGCTGTTTTCTCCCTTGCCCACTCTGGCACATTTCCTAGACACCAACTCTCAGTCTGCTCTCCCTTCACAGAAATTGATTCCCTCAGCCCTCCTGGCCCAGGTCCAGCACCTGATTCCCAAGATACTGCAGTAGCTTCAACAGACCTTCTCCCAAAACTCCACCCAAAGGTGTGAGCCTTCTGGTTTCCCTCTAACATCGTAGGCATTGCATATAACATAAACATATTAACTCTCTCTACATGAATCACACAGATACATACAAAAATAATAAACCCTTCATACTTCCCCCCCCTCATTTAAGCTCACACTTCTCTTGGGGGACCATCTGTATTCAAGCAACGACCACCACCACCCACCCCTCATTCATCTGGGTCCTGCAGCAGCATCTCTCATCTTAAGCTGGTGAAAAATAGTAAAAAAAGAACAAAGAGAACAGCTCCTGCCCTTTTATAACCTTCCGCTCTGCTCCGTCATGTGACTCCCTGATCAGCCTCAACAGATGACTACAGAGTCCTACCAGGTAACTTCATTGCCAGGCAACCACTCCCCTAACAAACCATTTAATGCAACAACCCTCTGTTCTTATCTCTTTGCCACCCATCTTTGAAATTCCACAAGGAGGCAAACAGAGAAGGCAAAGTGCTGCACAGTCCAAATGGAGTTTGCAGTTTGGTGAAGACACAAAGTTCATAATCTCACTCACAGTTCATAAACTGCAGACAGGTTTCAGAGTAGCAGCCGTGTTAGTCTGTATCCGCAAAAATAACAGGAGTACTTGTGGCACCTTAGAGACTAACAAATTTATTAGAGCATAAGCTTTCGTGGGCTACAACCCACTTCTTCGGATGCATATAAAGTGAAATATATTGAGGAGATATATATACACACATACAGAGAGCATGAACAGGTGGGAGTTGTCTTACCAACTCTGAGAGGCCAATTAAGTAAGAGAAAAAAAACTTTTGAAGTGATAATCAAGATCCCACATCCACCCGGGTGATTAGGTGACTTGCCTTAAAACCACTGCTTTCGGAAACCTTAAGGAAGGCCCTACATCCAACTCAAGCCACCAGCTGGATAGAAGATACTGCACCACGCTATGATTATCACCAATATATGCTGGGTTCCTGGAAAAGTGCTCCACTGAGAGACACTGCATTGAATGCCAGCCATAGGTATGATCAATCACTACAAAGGGGTGGAGAAGAGGACTGGCCTGCACCCCAACCACTGCCTTGGAAATTCTGCCTGTCTAGCACTTGGAAACTAAGATCCAACATATGAATCTTGTAAGATGATATCTTCAGAAAAGCAAAGTTATAGGAAGCCATTTTCTTTGCTTGTACTGTAGCACTTTGGCCAATAATGGCGCTTAAAAACAAAATCCTAGTCCTTTCCTATATGATAAATGTGACCACATACAGTAGCTCAGTTATTGATAGAAATCTTACCAATACTTTCAATTACTCTTTTCACAAAAATTGCTGCCGTTCCCATTATCAAGGTTATTAAAAGGATAAACAAAACAAAAAAATCAAAATTGGGCTGCAAGGCCAGTGGAGGTAGGTCAGGTTTGTGAATACAAAAATAAAAAGGAGTGGAGCACAGTGGGAACACTGCAGCCCTTTGACCATCCAGCTGGTCAGAACTTACTACTATTATAGTTAAGGTATAGTGTTGCTTTTCACAGGAAAAACGCAGGAGATCAATAAACAGGCAGCTGAGAAGGAAGAGGAGCTACAAAAGCTTTAATTGACCTCAACTGAGGTTCCATGGTTAAAATATTATGAAAACAGTTTGTCCTCAATCAGTGTTTACATGTTACAGGGCACAATCCTAGCCCAAACGTTTAAGGTTCAGATATTGTTTTTAAAATATCTTTATTATTCACTAGTGACAAATATTGTTATGACAGGAGTCACCAGATGGCAATGTTACACATTTTTACAGGTTCTATGTCTTAGCAGGTGAGCAGCATACAGTCCTTGAAGAAATGTTGTTAGCGGTGTTATATGGTTTCTTTTGGGAGAGCTGTTGCAAGCAGCTTTAATCACTGTACAAATGAAAGTCAGTTCTTGGGGCAGAGTTGCTTCCCGAGAACTGAGCATTGGTGTTTTGGCTAAGACTCTTCATAAAATGACTGGTAAATACAGCATAAGTAAAACAAGTTACATGGAGAAAACACCCAGAGACACTGTCAGTGATATCTTCTCCAACAGGAGACTGACCTGTTAATCCACAACATCTGCTACCACTCAGCAGACAAACAGATTTTTTTTTTTAAATAAAACTCCAATCCAGCTGTGGCTATGCAGATAACAGAAGAAATGCTATTCTTATGCAGTTTTCTATTATCGTGGCTAACCAAATATATTGCTCTGAGCCTTGATGCCTATGTTATCAGGAAGCTCTCTCTCTCTCTCGCCAACCTTCTAGGGCGTAAGCCATCAAACACCCAAAAGGAGCATTTCCTGTCCCAACATCTCAAACACAGCTGTCTACATATAGAGAGACTCAGTGTAGAAAGTTAGCAGTCTACCACCTGGGGTAGGAAAAGTGAATCCTAGAAAATGTAACTATACTTCTTCCCATTTTAAAATGTTCTGGAGTCCTACCAAGAAAGCCATACTTAGAAAACAGTCTCAGCAGTACTTGAAGAAAGCACTGTGACAGAAGTGAACCGAGCTAATACTTAAAAAATGCCACAGAATAAAAACAGAGCTGACAGCTCACTGTGTAGAGGCAACAAGATCTTGAAATAAGATCACAGCTTATAACCAAGAAGATTTTAAGTGATGATGATAATTGCAAACAAAATTGTTGCAGAGCCATAAAGTGCTGCTGTGTTACAGAAACTAAACTACCTAAAACAAAAAAAGTTTGTTTAATCATTTGCAATTACCCTGCAGAGACCATTCAGACTCAGTCTCATTCTAAAAACACGTATAAAAAGAGCGTTAAAAAGCACAAATTAAACAATGGCCTGAGCAATTTTGCAGTAGAAAAAAATTCAAATCTTTAAACACAATGTCCAAAGAAACAGATGACTGCTTGGAGTGGCTTCCAAGAAAGGAGAAAAGCAACCCTTGGGGGGGGGGGGCAGAGGGAGGGGAGGGAGTCCCTAGCTCAATTCTGTATTGTATGAATTAGTCAAGCAGGCATCATTAAGGACTGGATATTTACTACCTACAATAGTTAAATTCACCACATTGTATTTACACTATTTCCCATTCTATGTACAGGGAATATTTAAAATAGCATGATAAAGTTAAATACAGTGGTCTGGTATGGATAGCAAATTGGCAGATCTTTTTATAAGCATCTGAACATCCTTAGTTTTAAAGTAAAACAAATTTAATAAATACACTGTTGGAACCTGGTGATGGCCCCATAGAGACTGCTATTTTTATGGCTCTCGTAACAAGTGGCTGATACATTCTAATTAATATAGAGGCACTCACAGGAGCTGAGATTTGACTAGCCATTGGGACATGCAGCCATAGCTAACAGGTGACTGCTAAACAGGTTTCACGGTGTATCAACCTGCCAAAGATGAACTGCTTTGCCAGCTGAACCTTGTGCCTGATTACTATAATAGGATAATGTAATGGGGTAATGCGCTAAAAAGCTTAGAAACACTGCTGTACTATAGTAATAAGATTATTCAACAACAAAATATACCTTAGTAATTAAGGACTGGCATATAGACCTCTATAAAGTATTCACTATACTTACCCTACATGCCAATAAAAAAAGAAAATAAAGTATCAGCATATCTAAATAATTAGAACACTTTGGATCAAAGAGTTCCCTTAAATGTTTCCTTTTTAAAGTTTCACAATCATTGGTTACGGAGTGAATACTGTTTGTACGGACTTCTCCAACCAGTTTTTGCTAAACATTGTATGTTAATTTGGATATTGTTGTATTGTTTTCAAATACAATTTTTAAGAAGATTTAAAACCAGGCTGAGAACTAAAGACAGCAAAATTATGTCATGTTCAACAAGAATGTATGGCCTCTAAGAGCCAATTAACTTAATCTCCAAGAGAGAACCAGTAGTTTTGGAAACTTCAACTTATATCATCATTTTGCAGCTTCTGTTTTAGAACATTAACTTACCATTTTTTTTTTATTATTGGCAGATCTGGTAGCGAGACCGGTAGTTCAAGTTACCTGATGCCATCTGTTTTCAGTTGTTCATAACTTTTTCCAATTTAAAACCTTTGGGCTTAGAATTTTCCATGTGAGATGTTCACTTCAGTGTGTGGGGTTTTTTTTTGTTTTTGTTTTGTTTTTGTTTTGTTTTTTTGGAGGGGGAGCAGGTGAGGAAATATCAACTAAAATAATCTGGATTTTTCCAAGAACCAGATTAGGTAAAAATGTTGTTTTCCCCATGTTACATTCTTACACCAATTTCACTGAGAAGCTCAATCCTTTGTAGCTGAGATTTGAAATTTGACAAGAGAGTCATCCCTGTGACACCCAGGTGACACCATCGCTGTGGCCACGTTATAAGACTCTGAAAATTGCAGATCATATACCCAATAGAAGCTTGTTTGAAGCTGGCAGCTAAATTCTCTGAACAGTCTGTCTGCACTTAGCATGCTTCACCCCCACACAACTATGTGCAGACCTGAGTTAGTAGGTATCATCCCCACAGATCAACTGAGCACACTCCACCACAGGGCTAAAAGGGCAGAGCAGAACTTTTCCTGCCTCCCCTGACATCCAAGGGCCACTGTGACATCAGGCACAGAAAGGATCAGAGAGACTCTCTCCTGTACTCTCAATGGCACCTGAGGAGCAGGAGGAGGAGGAGGATAAAACAGCTTGCCTAATGCAGAGGGGAGAGGCTACAGACATTAAGATGGGGAATGAGGCCTGGATTAAAGTTTGGGGTGTTTGGACAGAAAGAAGAAACTTGATCTTTGAAATGCTATTGAGGAAGCAGGGGCAAGATTTTGATACAAACTGGCAAGATACAGAGGAGTTAAAGATGACCCACTAGGTTAAAGGCATAAGTGAGAAGAAAAATGACAGCGTTATCAGAAGTGATGGAAAATGTGGGGCACAGAGGTGGTTTCCAAGGAAGTAGCAGGAGTTCGGCTTTAGACCTGTTAAGCTTCAACTGACTGGAAGACATTAAGGAAGGGATATCAGATGAAGAGGATGAGATTTATATATTTCAGATTATACATATTTATGTTTAAAAAATTGTTCATCCGATGTTCTGGGCATTGCTGACAATCATTAGACAACAGTGTAAACAGACTCCTTCAGTTGCTCTGATTATATACCACAACCTGGCAACTACAAACACATAAACAAAACTTAAAAACAGAAGTGAACTGAGGTCAAAGGGGAGAAATAGATCTGATTCAACTGTGTAAAGATAGAATTGAAACCATGTGAATGCATGTGATCACCCACAGAGAGAACAAAGAAGCCCTATAGGAGAGAGAACAATGACTGCTCAGAAAAAGACATGCTGAAAACGCAGAAAGGCAGGGAAAAAATTAGGAAAGGAGAGTCACAAAAGCCAACAAGATTGTAAAATGTATGTGATCGCCAGCACTTCAAAAGTAAGAGTTCAGGGAGGAGTACAGAACTGTTTTTTTTTAGCAAGACAGAGTCACCTGATTTCAGTATAGTGGAAAGGCAGAAGCCAAGCTAGAGGAGATTCAGGATGGATTGGATGAGAGGAACTTGAGGCAACGGATTAGAAAAGTGAAGTAGTTTCAGTGACTACATTTGACCCGGTCCTCTCTACCAGACTGTCTAGTTTTACAGTTCCATTTTTTTAAAATGTTTTTCTTTCACCTATTGCTATATCCAAACCCCACAAACCAAAGGGGAAAACTGATTATCTGACTATATGTCAGAAATAGTAAAACTGATCATATATAAAATGCTGCCAAAATGCTGAAACTAAACATGTGACAGATATTGCAACCACATGCAATATCTCTGGGGACCACATTGCATTAAGTTTATGCATCACTATGGGCCATCGATTATTGCAACTCCAGGGGAGTTCCTCCAGGAACAAAAACTGTTGGGGGTGACTAACGCAAATCACTGAGGTTGTAAATACCTCCAGAGTGGTACCACCCCCCCGGGGAAGTCTGCATATACTGGTTCAGACTCGGTTTTCCAGAAACCGCCCAGACAAAGAAAGGGCTTTTGCCATAAAAAGACTGAGTTTAAACTGGCACAAAGTCTTCCTGTAAATGCAATAAACTGACAGGACCTTGGGTCCTAGGGGGACCCCAAACCTTGCTGAAGGTTTGGAAAGACTAACACCGACCAGAGCCCTATGCTGAATTTGGGGGTGACCTCTGAGAAGCATTTAGTAAGCATGTAGGAACTTCTGTTTTCTATACGTTTTCTCTTTAACCGTATGACTAAACGTATTTTGTTTTGTGAAGACTGGTTGGTAACTGGTGTACACTGTTGTATCCCCAGTGAAAGATTTAACCCCAGGCACTGGGCTCTGGTCAGACCTGCTGGGGAAATCACAGAGAGGTGCAGAGGAACTGCAAGCCTAAACCCCTGGTCCAGAATGAATTGAAACTGGTTTCTGCCACAGAGGTGATGGCCAGAAACCTTAAGTGGATGCCCTCGAGGAAGACCACAGGGAGAATCAAGGGTACAGTTAACCCCGAAACAGAGACACTAAAAAAAAAAAGAAAAACTACGGGTCATTTTCCCCCTAAGCTCTTTAGTAACCTAAGGCAATACTTGTAACTGTGCATTTTCAATGTTATAACCTCCACAGTGTTTTACAATTGCCTGAAATAGTTTTAAGTGCCCACATCTTTAATTCAGTCCCCAAATCAGGTAACAAAACTTCTTCATATAGACTGTCAACTATTATCAGATGAATCCTGGAGTTATGCTCCACATGAACTGAATTGCCTGGGATAGATCACTAGGACTTTAAAAAAATATTGTTTAGACAGACTTATTCCAACTACAGATATTTCAGTTTTTGTATTTTACCAATTGTTAAATTAAAATATTAGCTACTCTTTAGGGAAGCATTATACTCTGAAAGTCAGGAAGCCTGGAGTTTCATCTCAGCTATGCCACTAATACACTAGGTCTCCTTGTATACGTGACATGGCTTCTCTATGCCTCGGTTTCCTCAAGTATAAAATGGAGATACTATCCCACAAAGGTATTGTGAGGTACAGCATTTTAAACATGTAAAGTACAGAGAAATATATTAACTATCTTGATCAAAGTAAACAAAGGCCATGTCACCAAGATCATGTGAAGAATAGGACAGCATTACACACACAAAAAATACTAAAACAAAACACAAACAAAAAACCCTATGTAATAATTAAAATGATCTACTAGTGCCTGAGTTTGTTATTCAGGAGAAGGAAAGGGCAACTGCATCTCAGTCTACACTAGATGTTCCCTCCCCCCACCTCAACATCTCATGCCATTGGTAATAATGGTGCAGCTCTACCAGTGACAGCACTAGAGACAACTAACTGCAAACAGACCATGGACATAAATGACAGTTAAAATACCAGCAGCTAGCCTACACTAGTATTATATTACATAATATAATCGCTATGGAAGAAAAGCTGCATTGCCAGTGCCAACGCTGCTCGTCTCCTCCACCTGCATCCAGACAAAGAACCTAACCCTGGATGCCTCTACCCAGATCCTGGTGTGGATTTGCAAAGACTGTGACCTCCATTTCCCACCCACAAAAAGCCAGGCTGCGGGGACCATCCAGTGTGAAAGGTGCCTGCTGGTGGGAGAGTTACAGGAGGAGGTGGCCAGGCTGAGGAGCACCTGTACATGTGAGTAATTCATTGAGAGTATTCATATTCAGACAAAGGACGTCCAAGGCTGAGGAAGCTATCCAGCTAGAGAGGACTGCTGTCATGCCACCAGGGGGAGGATGGTATGGCTCTGTAACAAGGAGGACACTGGCTGATGGTTACTTCTGGCAGCAGGCAGCGTTCCACCCCTAAACCTAACTCACCTACCATTATACTTTGTTCAAATGCTTTATCCGAAACTCAAAAAAAAGAAGAGTCCTACAAAAAGTGGAAACTAGGTCAAATTATAAAGGATGAATATAAACAAATAACACAAATATGTAGGGACAAAATTAGAAAGGCCAAGACACAAAATGAGATTGAACTAGAGACAAAGGGTAACAAGAAAACATTCTACTAATATATTAGAAGCAAGAGGAAGACTAAGGACAGGGGAGGCCCATTACTCAATGAGGGGGGGGAAATAACAGAAAATGTGGAAATGGCAGAAGTGCCAAATGACCTTTTTGTTTCAGTTTTCACCAAAAAAGTTTAATAGAAACTGGACATCTAATTTAATGAATACCAGTGAAAATGAGGTAGGATCAGAGGTTAAAATAGGGAAAGAACAAGTTGAAAACATCTCACTTGTCTAAGTAATTTTTAAGTCACCGGGGCCTGATGAAATATATTCTAGTATACTCAAGGAGCTGACTGAGGAGATATCTGAACCATTAGCAATCATCTTCAAAAAGTCATGGAAAACAGGGTGAGATTCCAGAGAACTGGAAAAGGGCAAATATAGTGCCAATCTATAAAAAGGGGAATAGTATCCAGAAATATAATGGAGTAAATAATTAAGCAATCAATTTGCAGACACCTGAAAGATAAGAAGTTGGTAAGTAACTGTCAGCATGGATTTGTCAAGAACAAATTGTGTCAAACCAACCTAACAGCTTTCTTTGAAATGGTAACAAGCCTTGTGGAGAGGGGGAAGCACCAGATATGGTATATCTTGACTTTAGTAAGGGTTTTGATACGGTCTTCCATGACCTTCTTATAAACAAATTAGGGAAATACAACCTAGATGGAACTCCTATAAGGAGGGTGTAGAACTGGTTGGAAAACTTTTCCCAGAGAATAGTTATCAGTGGTTCACTATCAAACTGGAAGGGAATGTCAAGTGGGCTTCCGCAGGGATCAGTTCTGGATCCAGTTCTGTTCAATATCTTCATCAATGATTTAAATAATGGCATAAAGGGTACACTTATAAATTTGTGGATGATGCAACCGCTCCCAGCTTGGTAAGTACTCTGGAGGATAGTATTAAAATTCAAAATGATCTGGACAAAGTTGAGAAATGGTCTGAAGTAAACAGAATGAAATGTAAGAAGGACAAATGCAAAGTACTCCACTTAGGAAGGAACAATCAGTTGCACAGAGACATCCCACTGGAGTTCTGTGGAGTTTCATGGCAGCATGCAGGCCTAGATTATCAAACTGTGCACTTAGTACATTTGCACAGGGCTCCCATCTTGGGGTGTTGGGGGAAGGGAGGCAGAAACACACAAAAGAACGTAGGGCCAATAAGAGCCCTGTCTGCACACTGTGGCAACAGTAGAGCAAGGAGCTGGGCCAGCTCTGCGGGGCAGGTTCCTCTACAGGGTATGGGCAGGGTGGGCTCATTCTCCAACACACACACTCCAGGGCCTCGGAGTCTGAGGGTAGGACCCAACCCCTCTCCCCAGAAGCAGGGAAGATGTCCCCCCAATTGCCATTGTACATGGGGCCCCAAACATTTCTTAATCTGGCACTGCCAGAATGGTATACTGTTGGTTTTCCAGTGAAGCTACCATCGGACTTGCAGGAGACCAGGTATGATCTCATGATTGAAATGCAGAAAGCCATGTATACCTTCCTACAAAAAAGAGAAGAGGGTTGGTGTAGCTATTATTTTCACCAGTTTACAGTACAGCAACGTAGCAGACACTACCATTATGCCCTCAAATCTTGAGGAAAACCATTTTATGGGAAAGGGGAAATAATTGTTTCCATTATATTTTGTATATCCAGTCATGAACATGTATGAACCCAAGCACTACATTTAGTTGCCACATTTAAGATGATAATTTTAGTCACTTGATCACAGGGAGAAAAAGTTTTCTCTAAGAGGAGAATTTTCCTAGATTGATAGGTATCATAAATCATTGATAATTTAAAATTTTCATTACAAGTAACTACAGTATATATTCTGCAACTTACATCAAACGTGGGCGTGCTCTGCTGCGCACTCTGATTACATGGTTCTCTGAAGCAATCGCTGAAAGGAAGTAGGAGCCCCATCGCAATGATCCTAGAACATAGCTTTTCTGCTTCTTCCTGTGGGGCATTCTCCTGCTGGCTGAACAGTTTTTCCAGAAGAGTTCGCCCTGCAAAGATTATATAATAGACCAATGATAATTTGTAAGCATCTTTGTAGAATAAAAAACTTAGGACATTTTATCTAACTCCTCAAATAAAGAGCTTGACAAGTATAGACACCAAAAACTTCAAGTTTCTCAGTATATCCTACAAGTCAGCAGATCAACCTTCAAGTAAAAATAAATCTCTATGCGCTAGTTTAACAATTATATAAATTAAAGGTTCAGTACTACTTATTGTTCACAGGGCTTCAAAGAGAAAATATACATCAAGTTGGCTTAAGTGGCCTAGCTGTTGTACTAAACAAACAAGAGTCCTGAATTTCCATTCTAGAACCAGTCTCCTGCTATCAGAAACATAATTAAATTCTACTTTACACTTATACAGTTATTTTTTATCACAGGCCCTCAAAAGTCAAGTATACACTACACCATTTTCCATATGGGGAACATGAGGTACAACAGGGTTAAGTAACTTGTTCAAGGTCACATAGCGAGCTGGCACAAAGTCAAGAATAGAACCAAAGTCTTCCAACTCCTACCTTTAGAACTACACAAAAGGAGATACTAGTATTCTAGAGTTGGTGCTCTACTTCTCAGGAGAGAGTGTCTCATGTCATTTGAAAAAAAAAAAATCATAATTACTGGCCATTTAAGAGTGACATTTATGGAGCTCCAAAGGTTGCTCCAGGCCAGAAGAGAATCATTTTAACACAGGCCTTTGTACATAGAGGCACAGGTTCAATGGAGGTTGCCTCGTATAGGACTAAACCCTGGATTTTGCGCCCCAAATATTCTCTCCACCAATAAAATATCATAGAATCATAGATTATTAGGGTTGGAAGGGACCTCAGGAGATCATGGAAGGCCCTGATCTTGTGCAGGTTGTTCTTGCAAAGTACGTAACAGATGACAATACTGTCAGGTCCGAAGAAGCTAGTGCTGTACAAGTCTAGCCAAACGGAGAATTAAAAAAAAACAAAAAAACAGATTAGTTACACACTCACATGTAATGCAGAAATATATACTAAAAAGACTATTAAAAGTTGCATGGTTAACCATTTAAAAACAGACAAATCAGGAAACGCCAAAGTTAAGGTTGCTCCTGTTTACAAGAAATAGATGGAACAAGTGCAGGAGAAGAGAGAAGAGGAAACACGGGAGCAATGAAATTAGTAGAAAGTTTTAGCACGGACTAGCTGCATATACAATTTATGGCCAAAACAGTAACAATCATCACAATCCAACAAAGCCATCAAAGCATTTTTCAGAGTTTTACTGAAACAAATATTTGGAATTATGGGGCATTTTGCTTTTCATGAAATGTGGTTTTCACATTAGAATGCAAGAAATTTCAAACATTTCTATGTAAAGAATGATTTTAAACAAAATGAAATTTTCACAGGCTGTATTGCAAAATGTATCCAGTTTTCTGAAGCATGCATTTTGTTCAGACATATTGAAATATTAAGGCTTTCCAATTTCACTGGGCAGATTTTACAGATAGTGTACAATCCTAGAATCAGGTATTAACCTAACATCAGGTAGTTTAATGTCATGAAAGAAAAAAAAAGAAAAGAAAAGAAAAGAAATCTAGGATTTGATGTTCACTTTTCAAATCTAAAAGATTTGATAGTTTTGAAGGCCGTTTCTCTTCATTGTGTCAATTAATATTCTCTTTGATTCCTTATCTTTCACTACAATACTATATGGTCTAATGGATTCAGATACTTGGCTGGCAAGAAACCTCAGTTCTGGTATGTGCTATACAACTGACTTGCTTTCTGACCTCAGACAAGTTGTCCAACTTCTCTGTCCACTATTTTCACCATCTGTATAATGGTGATAATGCATCTTGCTTAGCACCCCTTTAACACCCTCCATTTTAGTGTTTATGTAAAAATGTAGCTTGTTCTGACAACACCTCTGTTTATATTTAATAAATAAAGGTAACTGTCCTTCTCAATAGGAAATATATTCTTTGCGTTTAGTACACCTAGAATATTGGTTTGAAATTAATCTTTCTCTTTTGTACAGTGTGATGGTATACAACAGAAGTTGCCTTGAAACAAAGCAAATCCATGGGCCTACAGCTTCAAAGCACAACTAAGGAGTTATGACAGCCAAGTTTTTGTTAGGTCTTTGCCTCTCTCTTTAGAGCAGCAACCACTGCCTCCAATCAAGCTGTAAAATAACAAAAAAATAGTGTTCCTTTAAAGCAGATCAGCGTTCTTATTAGAAGAAAAATCAGCCACAACCAAATCCTGCCAGTACAATTAAATGGCATGATAAGCAGCAAATGATCAGTTTTCACATTAATGCACAGTAAGTCTGAGAAAAGAGATTTCTAAGATGATTTTAATTGGGTTTGTGAAATAATAGCCAACAGCAATGCATGCTTCCCTATAGTGGGACAAATTGCTAAAAGCAACCGGTGATTTTTGAGTGCCCAAATTAAGACACCTTAGAGGGGCCTGATTCTGAAAGTCAGGCCCCTTTAAAGTGTCAACTTGGAAACCCAAAAATCGCCAGTTATTCTGGAAGATTTGGGCAACTATGCCTTAAACCAGACAGAGGAACTCCCCCTAGTGCTAAGGAAGTAAGTGTGACATCCCCGCTTGATGATTCTCTGGTCTTTGAAACAGCACCCTTGTTGGCAGTCTTAGCAAAGGACTTTAACCTTAAATATTTGTTCAGTGAAACAGCATACTTAGCCAAAGATTTCATTCCCATTTACTCAATTTAAACAAATATAGTATTCATTGGTAAATTACTCACCACTTTAAAAAAAAATCTCATTTAAACATTAAACCATATTATAGGCTTCAGACAATATACATATTTTTAAACAGTTTGATTAATTAAATGGGTTTCTGGATTCAAAAATAACATCATGCATTTCTCATCATGCTCTCTATCTGTATTGGATGTGTTCTCTCCAATTTATGATGATTATTTGAACACATTAGGTAACAAAGACATGTTTTTCAATACCAGTTATCAAAAGAGCAGAATATTTTTAGATTAACATCTGTTATCTAAACAAAAACGCTATTAGGGGGAAAAACCCTTCAGTTCATCTCTGCAGCAAACTTAAGTAGCACTAAACCATCCCCCCCTTAAACATTGCATCTATTGATGTCTTGACTCAAGATGCTAATAAGGATTACCATCATGAAGCAGGCATTATCTTTAAACAAATCTGTGTTCTAATACTGCATATGTCCCTTGAAATTACTGCACAAACACACACATGAAAATCTGAAGTAAAAATACATTGTCAGTTTAGATTATACATGTTTTACCGAATGCAAGCTTAAATGACCTCAATTGTCTATGAATATGGAAACAGCTTCATGCTGAACTGCTGTGAACAACTCTCTCTATTAACACTAAATGGGTTAAATATTTTAACACACTTACTGGATCATGTTTAAAATGAGGTGTTAAGCTATTTAAATTTTCTGCATATGAAATAGCTAGTTCAGAAGGAACAATCTGAGGGGCTAAGATTATTACCCACTTGAATGGTCAGAAAGGGTTAGCCACATTGATTCCCCTCAAAGCCAGACCCAAAAAAGGCAACACAATAGTCTCGTAAGGAGGAGGGGGAAAAAGAGGAATCTCTTTCACTACCTCAAATCACTATTCTTTAGGGTTACCATATTGCAGTCCTGGAAAAAGAGGACACTCCAAGGGGCCCTGGCTCCGCCCCAACTCCGCCCCCGGCCCTGCCCCAACTCCGCCCCTTCCCCGCCCCTTCCCCAAAGTCCCTGTCCCGACTCCGCCCCCTCCCCTGAACGCTCCACCCCCTACTCTTCCCCCTCCCCTGCTTCCCGCGAATCAAATGTTCAGAGAACGAAGTGGTCTCTAGTAGTCAAAGACCCTTCTTCCCTGTCCCCTCCAGTCTATGTCTATCCTATTGCTGTCTAACCCGCCCCAGCTCCTCATCTGATTTCAACTGCCCCCCACTACCGCTCTGGATTCCTTGTCCCAGTTTCCTGGTCCTGTCTCACGCTCCTCTCTCCCCGCCCCAATCCCTCAGATGGGATGTTCGTTCCAGATTGGCAAAATTATAAGGCTTCCCAACATTTCAACACTTCCCATTCTAAATTTTCGGTTGCTTAACTATAGGCTAGTTCTGCCTACAACAAAGCATATTCAGAACCTCTGATTAAAGGGATTATAAGTGTAGCAACCTCCATCATAACTAGTCACCAAAGATTGAACCCGAGCCATCCAGACTTAAAAGCATGAGCTTCTACTACTTGAGTTCAAGCTATAACTCCCTTAGCTGGTAGCTATACAGTTATCCTCTAAAAATCCACCACAGGAGGGCACAAAACACATGTTGGACAGTGAATTACAAAAGTGCCAAATATTATTATTAGACCTGCAATACTTTTCACAATGAACATCAGCGGGGGATAAACTGGGAGTTTAAGAATATTTGGAAAACAATTTTAGAATAACATTCAGTGCTGTGGTTTAAAAGAAAAAAAACCTGTTAAAACTCATAACTTAGCAGCATTCAGTGTTTGAAAAAAAAAAAAAAAACTTCTAGGAGGGATACAAGTTAAGAATGTTGAAACAGGAAGATGTTATGCTTAGTTACCACTTGGGCAAGGCGGCGTGCTATGTAATACTTGCAAGATTTCACTGTAATGTTTTACAATATATAGCAGCGCAATGCTGATTCCATTGATATTGTTGAGCAATTCATGCTGATTTTATTTCAGCCCACATCTTAATAGTTTTGAATACAAGATCACAATTTTCAGCTCAGTTGGTCTGAACATGCAGAGCTTTAAAATTGCTATACTCTAAACTGTATATTAACTACAATTTTATAAACCTGCATGTCAGAGAACTGTGTGCCACTACTACTAGACAGTGGCACAAGGCAATTCAGTGTGAATCACAGAAATGTAGGACTGGAAGGGACATCAACAGGTCATCTAGTCAAACCCCTGCACTGAGGCAGGACTGAGTAATAACAACTAGACCATCCTTGACAGGTGTTTGTCTAACCTCTTAAAAAACTCCAATGACTGCTATTCCATAACCTCTCTAGGTAATTTGTCCAGTCCTTAACTACCTTTACAGTTAGCAAGTTTTTCCTAATGTCTAACCTAACTCTCCCTTGCTACAATTTAAGCCCATTGCTTCTTTTTCATGCATGTCCTGAGTGGGACGGGGGTGGGTCCAGGCAGTGGGATTGGGGGGAGGGAGGTCAAGGGAGTCGGTGGGTGTGTGGGGATGGACCGGGGGAAGCAGGGTGGAGGAACTGAGGGGGACAGGACTGGGACTGGG
>NW_020664436.1:17329637-17329716 GCF_002925995.2 Terrapene triunguis
CCAGTTCCCTGCACTGAGACAGGACTAAGTTCATTTTTTTTTTTTTTTTTTTTTTTTTTTTTTTTTTTTTTTTTTTTTT